>NC_069502.1:851481375-851573875 GCF_027579735.1 Bombina bombina
TATTTCATCATTCACATAGAGCATTCATTTTTAAACAACTTTCTAATTTACTTCTATTATCAAATTTTCTTCATTCCCTTGGTATCTTTTGTTGTAATCTCAGGAGCGTGCACGTGTCTGGCGCGCTATACGGCAGCGATTTTGCAAGACTATTATCCATTTGCAAGAGCACTTGATTACAGCACTATTTCCTGTCATGTAGTGCTCCAGATACAGTACCTACCTAGTCATGGGAACAAAGCAAATTTGATAATAAAAGTACCACACCAGGGTATGTAAACTTTTGATCAGGGTCATTTGGGTAGTTTCTGTTATCATTATGATTTAAAGAGTAAACACAGTTGATTGATAATAAATGGCTTCAGCCAAACACTAACCATGAGTAAAATAAGTTTTTGTGTTATCATTCATATTCTCTGAAAAATGGTCAAGAAATCCTAAATTCTGTCAGGGTATGTAAACTTATGAGCACAACTGTATATGTGTGTGTGTGTGTGTGATTCATCTCCCACCATCAACCCCCCACCCCCCCTTTGTTATACAGTGAGTGTCCAGTATTTTTAGGGAGGACATCTGGCAACCCTAGCTGCAAGTTGCTAGTAATCGGAGTTAAAGGGCCATTATACACTCATTTTTTCTTTGCATAAATGTTTTTTAGATGATCTATTTATAAAGCCCATAACGTTTGTTTTTTAAAAAAATGTATAATTTTGCTTATTTTTAAAGAACATTGCTCTGATTTTCAGACTCCTAACCAAGCCTCAAAGTTTTATTTGAATACCGTCAGCTACCTTCTCCAGCTTGCTCCTGTTTGTGTAAAGGGTCTTTTCATATGCAAAAGAAGGGGGAGGGGGGGGAGTGTCTTATTTCCCACTTGCAGTGGGCTTTCCAACTGCCTTTTCAACAGAGCTAAACTGAAAGCTTCTAAGTAAGTTTTTAAACCATTTTATACTGGATTTTTATATCAGTATCTGTGCATCTTATTCTTTATAGTAGTGTCTATTACATGCAGTTATATGAAAATGAGTGTATACTGTCCCTTTAAGGCGACTGTTCCAGTGCTCCTCACGGTGATATCAGAAGTGTGACTTCAGCTGCAGCGCCTCCCCCCCCCCCTCACATGTGTGTTATGTGTGCCCGTGTATGCGCATCGTTTGTGTGATGTTATGTGTATATTTATTAGGTGTGTGCATTCATGATTGTGTGAGTGCATGCATGCTTATATATATGTGTGTGTATGTGTAATGTGTGTGTATCTAGTTTTAGCATCCAAACACTCACTGTAAGTGTGTATTGCCTGGGTGCACTCTATGGTAGATAGGTAGAAACTTCAAGGAAAGAAGAGGCACACAGGTCTTAGTTAACACAAATTTTATTAATAGTTCATCAGTTTAGTCAGTCAACGTTTCGGTCCTCACATGGACCTTTGTCAAGACTGTTTCTCAATATGAGAGTGTTTGCTATGTTCACCGTGGAAGATCTCTAAAAGGAAAAAAACATTTTTTTCTCAATAGATCAAGTATACCCTTGTGTGGCACACAACCTAAAGAAAACCACAATAATTAAATCAGTAGAACACAGCAATAGAATGCAACAAAATAATACTTTAATGAACTAGGTGACACACAGCAATAAAGTGTCATTAACAGTCCATCCAGGATGATACAGTCAAGGGTACCCTAGAAGTCGATGGAGTTCCCTAACAAAAATTGACCATTGTGGTAATGGAACCACTTAAATCAAGGCCCAAAAAACAGACTGCAGTGAAAAGTACCCAGTTCTCCTTCCTTATATGTCAAAGGGGTTTGGCATATAAGGAAAGAGAACTAGACATCATCGGATAGACTGTTAATGACGCTTTATTGCTGTGTGGCATAGGGCTGCACAATTAATCGCATATGCGATTTAAAACCGTGATTAATCGACGCGATTTAAAAACCATGAGAGTCGCAATTTTTTGCTAAAAAAAAACAATATCCTCAGAAGTGGCTGTAATGCATTGATTTGTATGTGATTTCTTGCAAACCAGCTCCATCTAGTGGTTGCTTTTAGCACACATTTGTAAAATGGCTGTTTTACTTTAACTTTCTGATCTCAGAGTAGCAGCCAGCCAGCCGATCAATCTAGAAGTCTAAAAGCAGAGCCCATGCAGGAATGAAGAGGAGGGAAAGCCAATTACTTATATTTTCCCCTAGGGACGTCTGCAGTCTGAAACTTAGGGTATGTAAAGATTATGGAACCTCCCACACAATATCCTGCTCTCTGAGAAATGGCTAAAATACATAGCAGATGGAGTTAACCCCACGGCTGCCAAAAAAGCCAAAACTGCAGTCCCCTCTGCTGCTGGGTTAACTTAACTGCATCTACAATGTATTTGATACCTGAAAGGCACAGCATTTCTGAAAGGAGCAGCCCCCCACCCCTATTGCTATATGCCTGTATTAAATTCCTGGACAGGAGCAGGGCTCATTTTCAGTCAAAATTAAAAAAAAAAAAAAAAAAAAAAAAATATATATATATATATATATATATATATATATATATATATATATATATATATATATATATATATATATATATATATATATATATATATATATATATATATAAAATGTGTATGTGGTTTAAGCTGCTTCATTTGTTCATCCTACCACAGTTAGAATTACTGTCCAAGAAGACATGACAATGTTGTGTGTCATAAGACCTAATAACTGGCTGGTGGCTACTATTTAATCACATCACAAGCAGCAAATTTTATTTTAACTATTTTTTGTTTTGTAATTTTATGCTCCAAGAGTGTTTTGGACATTGAGAAACATGTGCATTAAGATTCTGTAGTGTTAAATAAACTTTAGAATGCAAAACGAAGGTGTTATAGTCATTTATAAGAAAACTTTTAATTTTTATTTTTTTGCCCATGTCACCCAGCCCTAGTGTGGCACCTATAGTTCTAGGTTCATTAAAGTATTATTTTGTTGCATTCTATTGCGGTGTTATACTGATTTAATTATTGTGGTTTTCTTTAGGTTGTGTGCCATATAAGGGTATACTTGATCCCTATTAGGAAAAACTGTGTTTTTTTCTTTTAGGGATCTTCCTCTATATATGTGCGTGTGTGTGTATATATACACACACCCATTCCGGACTGGGGTTAACTGCCTGTGGCTCTGGTGACATCACAGCTTTTTTGGAGTGCTATTTAGCACCCAGGGCTGGATATTGCTGAGTCACAGGATGTGTACCTGATCCGGTCTTGGAGTGCAGTTCCCTTCCATGTTTTGTATTTTCTATGGGTGATTACATCCACCTGTGCACCCCTTCTTTGTTCTCAGTCTGTTTGGCTTTGTGAGCTTGCATGATAGTGTGGCTGTGTTAGGGACTCAGGCAATGGAAAGGACCTTGACGTGGTGCCTGAGTTTTCCCATTTGGCCAGATGCGGTAACTAACCTTTCCAGTTGTGATTTTATCTTAGCTGTGAGCTAGCTGGTGAGTGATGGGTGTTTCTATGTGTTGTATTACTTTTTATTTGTAATCCCCCTTGTTTCTTGCACCCATTCCGGACTGGGGTTAACTGCCTGTGGCTCTGGTGACATCACAGCTTTTTTGGAGTGCTATTTAGCACCCAGGGCTGTTGCTGAGGCACAGGATGTGTACCTGATCCGGTCTTGGAGTGCAGTTCCCTTCCAATATATATATATATATATATATATATAGAGAAGAAAGTAAAATGTGTTCACTCAGTATACTGGGTAGACACAAGTGATACTCTATAGTTGGCGCTAGTCAGTATTGTGTATGGTATAGTGGCAGCTATATAAGACAAGTACTGGTTGAGATGTGAGGTCCCAGTCAGTAAGTGAAAAATGTGTATACAAGAATAGATACAGCGCCTATATATCCATTTAAAATATGGGTGGTGTATGGGAATATGAGTGAAAACTAGAGCTGATTATTAGAAAAATAATAGCAATTAAAAGAATATTTAAAAAATATAAATTATTAGAATCAATTATGCTTGAAGAATGATGAATAGATTATGAAACAGTGTTCATGTGAGTCTTTAGACAATATATAGTCCGTAGTAAATCTTCATAAGCAGTTGGTATCAGTAAATAGATGGTATGTAATACCCTTACCAGATAATACCTCAATCTGATGAGGTAAGTATGCCGCACTGGGGGTATATACAGATGGTAGAATCTTCTCCTTGTATTCAGATGTGGTGCCTCTTGTGTTTTCGTGAGCCTCCTGGAGTATGCAGGGATATGTTTCTTGTTGTAGATAAATCCCTTGTACTTCCTTTATGTTGGTAGTTAGCCTCTTGGAGTACCTTTTCTGTCTTGGTATACACTTTCTCCAGCGTAAAGATACCCAGGGAGACAAGAAAGGATATATAGTGTAATACAGTTTATTTACAATTTAGGCATATAAATATAATTTACATAGCACTCACATTTGGCATCCTCAGATTATATGAGGTATGTATAAGGCATATAGGACTCTAGTGGGTCCTTCCACATACAGGTATGAGATACAAGTGCCCCAATCTAGGTATAAGACTTCGTAGTGAAGTATTATATAGCTATTGCTATTTCCCAAATGAGGTAATATGGTATAGTACACTTATCTCAAAAAGTATATGCCAGCAAACTGGCTACAAGGAGTGACACTGGTATAAAAAACGATTTAAATAAAACACATTTAAAATTAAGAGCATAAGAAATAAGTAGTTGGTGTCCCTGACGCGTTTCAAAGGTTTGTGTGGATAAATCCTTCTTCTTCAGAGGGTTGAGTGAGGAGCTGGGCCGTTATCGCTATTTGTACGCTTCGGGCGGCGGCACGCCCTCTGCGTACGTGACGTCATGCGTGCCAGCGTTACGGAACGTGAATATCACGTTTGTATTAGGCATAGTGTCTCTGCTCTAAAGCTTATTCATTGGTTACCTGTAGCTGCATGGTTGATTGGATCGGTGCAGCCTAGGCTCATGGGATATGTAGTTCTATAGTTGCTGCCCATAGTTAGCTACGATCTCTGGAGGTATAGACAAAATGTAGCACTCGCAACAGTATAGTGTGTACATATTGTAAAGTGTGACCTTGCAATAATGTTTACATACACTTATACTTATGATACCTCACCTATAGAGATGTAAGTTGGTTAGACTTAGTAGAGGCCTGTGGGATATGTAGTTTACTAGGGAATATCCCTCTATAAATATATCTCCACTCTAAAGTGCAGTCTAACAGAGTTAGTGGCTAGATGTATAAAAGTATTGATGGGGCATGGACATGTCATAATGTATACTCTAAAATAGATATTCACACTGTGCAATCCCATGAAGTATTTTTGTATTTTACAGTTCCTGGATATACAGTGATTAATACATCCTTTGTATATTTTCTTAGTAAGATTAGTATGCATAGATGACATTGCATATTGGTTTCTTACTAATAATTCTTTTTGTGAAAAAGTTTTTCTATATATTCAAAGCTCTCTTAAGTTGTTAAGTTAAGCTTGAGCTTTATTATGGAACATGAGTTGTATACCATATATCTTAGTTAGGATGTAGAGCTCTATATAGTTTTCTGTATTTTTAGAATGTGAGACCTCTTTTATGTAATTTATAGTTGAGGTTCAGTTAGTTGTTGGGCCTATATTGGAAGGCCAGATAATGTTTTATTTTAAAGATATATATTCTCTATATTGATATATGGTACACAAGTGTTCCTTAGTATTGGGTGTATATTATATATTATGCAGGAAGGTATTGTACCTGGTAGATAGATATATATATATATGATCAGAGTGAAACTAATCTTTATTATTCAGCTAGATATATGTGTATTCCTTATACTGTATTTTTTACCTGTTTTTAGGTCTCAAGAATATTAGTCTTTGTTTTTCTGCAGTTATATATTTGTAATATCTTCTATAAAGAATATAGTACTATTCTGTAGTAAGCTTAGTGGGGTCTGGTTGGATATAGAGTAGTATAGATACAATTTATAGGTTAATCAAAGGTTTTAATATATTTGGGAGGCTTGGATTCATGTAACCTACTGAATTAAGAAAGCTGCAATATCTATGTCCTTATTTAGACCTTTGGGAGTCATAGAGTCTAGTTTATGTATCCATTCTGTTTCCTTCCTTCTCAGATGGAGTTCTCTACTTACTCCCTCAGGTGGATCTCTGATATGTTCAAGTATAGTGCCTCTTAAACATGACGGATTGGAGTTATGTATTAAGCGAAAATGATTTGAGACACTATGTTTTTTGAAACTACTTTCTATATTTCTAATATGTTCCAAAAGTCTGGTTTTGTAGGGTCTAGTGGTACGTCCTACATACTGGAGCTTACAGTCACATTCAATAAGGTATACTACATAATCTGTTTTACAGTTTGTAATGGAGTCAAATTCCCAGCTTTTTTTGTTTGTGGATGAAGTGATTTTTTTAGTTGGTTTATTAATACTATAGTGATGTTTGCAAGCCTCGCAGTGTAACCGGTTGCATTTAAAGAAGCCTTTTGTTTTATTTTGCAGCCAATTGGTGGTTTTTTTGGTTTGAGATATAGATTTCAGTTTACTTGGAGCTATTATTGCTCTAATGTTTCTACCTTTTCTAAAAACCAATTTTGGGTTGTTTTTAGTTATTCCGTTTAATAGGTTATCTTTTTTTAATATGTGCCAGTGTTTGTTTAAGATAGTTCTGATAGCATTGGCACCTTCATTATATGTTGTGATCATAAGTGGCACATCTTTTTGTTCTTTGCTATTTTTCTTCGAATTTTTTGTTATTAATGTGTCTCTATTCATTCTATTGACCTTATTAAATGCCTTTTGTACATTATCAGCTTTGTAACCTTTATTTAATAATTTATTGGTCAAAATTTTTGATTCGTGTAAGAAGTCTTTCTGTCTGGAACAATTCCTTTTTATGCGTAGGAATTGTCCATAGGGTATACTTTGTATCCATGCTGGATGATGGCTACTCGTTGCTGTTAGATAACTGTTGCTGTCTGTAGCTTTGCTATATACTTTAGTTTGAATAGAGTTTTCCTCCTGATAGAGTATGAGGTCTAGGAATTCAATTTCTTTAGGATTAGTTTTATCTGTAAATGTTAGGTTGAAATCATTAGTATTAATATAGTTGACGAAATCTTGGACTGCATTCTTATTGTCCTTGTGTTCCCATATTATTATGATGTCATCGATAAAGCGGTAATATGATTTGATGTTGTCTATGAAGGGGTTATTTTCCCAAATGTATTTGTCTTCCCACATGCCCATATATAGGTTGGCATAGCTGGGGGCGAATTTCGTCCCCATAGCTGTGCCACCTATTTGAAGAAAGTATTCATTATTAAAGGTAAAGTAATTTTTTTGTAGGATGAACTTAGCAGAATCCTTTATGAATTCGATTTTATTTGTTTCTAGATTTGATAGTTTATTTAGCCAGTAGTCTAGTGCTTCTATACCTTTATTGTGGGGGATATTGGTATATAGAGAGCTGACGTCCAGTGTAAGCCAGCAATAATTGTCTTTCCATTTGATGTTAGATAATTTACTAATAGTGTCTGGTGTGTCTCTGATGTGTGATTTAAGGTTGGGCACCAGAGGTTGGAGGAATGAGTCTATATATTCTGATAGTTTTGTAGTGAGGGACCCTATTCCTGAAATAATTGGTCTACCAGGAGGATTAATATTGCTTTTATGAATTTTAGGTGTGTGGTAGAAGGTGGCTACTTTTGGGTTGGTGATAGATAAGAATAGGAATTCGTGATTATTAATTATATTTTCATGTTTTGCAGTGTCTAAAAGATTTATGTATTCTTTTAAATAGCATTCAGTAGGATTGTTTTTGAGGGGTCTATATGTCTCATTGTCACCAAGTAATCTCTTGGCTTCCTGTATGTATTCTGCTCTATCCTGTATGATGATCCCTCCTCCCTTGTCGGCTTCCCTTATTACTATTTCATGATCATCTTTTAGCTGTTTCAATGTAATTTTCTCTTTCTTGGTAAGATTATCTTTTTTTATTTTATATGTTGTCTATACCTCCAGAGATCGTAGCTAACTATGGGCAGCAACTATAGAACTACATATCCCATGAGCCTAGGCTGCACCGATCCAATCAACCATGCAGCTACAGGTAACCAATGAATAAGCTTTAGAGCAGAGACACTATGCCTAATACAAACGTGATATTCACGTTCCGTAACGCTGGCACGCATGACGTCACGTACGCAGAGGGCGTGCCGCCGCCCGAAGCGTACAAATAGCGATAACGGCCCAGCTCCTCACTCAACCCTCTGAAGAAGAAGGATTTATCCACACAAACCTTTGAAACGCGTCAGGGACACCAACTACTTATTTCTTATGCTCTTAATTTTAAATGTGTTTTATTTAAATCGTTTTTTATACCAGTGTCACTCCTTGTAGCCAGTTTGCTGGCATATACTTTTTGAGATAAGTGTACTATACCATATTACCTCATTTGGGAAATAGCAATAGCTATATAATACTTCACTACGAAGTCTTATACCTAGATTGGGGCACTTGTATCTCATACCTGTATGTGGAAGGACCCACTAGAGTCCTATATGCCTTATACATACCTCATATAATCTGAGGATGCCAAATGTGAGTGCTATGTAAATTATATTTATATGCCTAAATTGTAAATAAACTGTATTACACTATATATCCTTTCTTGTCTCCCTGGGTATCTTTACGCTGGAGAAAGTGTATACCAAGACAGAAAAGGTACTCCAAGAGGCTAACTACCAACATAAAGGAAGTACAAGGGATTTATCTACAACAAGAAACATATCCCTGCATACTCCAGGAGGCTCACGAAAACACAAGAGGCACCACATCTGAATACAAGGAGAAGATTCTACCATCTGTATATACCCCCAGTGCGGCATACTTACCTCATCAGATTGAGGTATTATCTGGTAAGGGTATTACATACCATCTATTTACTGATACCAACTGCTTATGAAGATTTACTACGGACTATATATTGTCTAAAGACTCACATGAACACTGTTTCATAATCTATTCATCATTCTTCAAGCATAATTGATTCTAATAATTTATATTTTTTAAATATTCTTTTAATTGCTATTATTTTTCTAATAATCAGCTCTAGTTTTCACTCATATTCCCATACACCACCCATATTTTAAATGGATATATAGGCGCTGTATCTATTCTTGTATACACATATATATATATATATATATATATATATATATATATATATATATATATATATATATATATATATATATATATATATATATATATATATATATATATATATATATATATATATATATATATATATATATATATATATATACATACATATATACATACATACACACACACACACATTGGGGCAAAAAAGTATTTAGTCAGCCACCAATTGTGCAAGTTCTCCCACTTAAGAAGATGAGAGAGGCCTGTAATTTTCATCATAGGTATACCTCAACTATGAGAGACAAAATGTGGGAACAAATCCAGACAATCACATTGTCTGATTTGGAAAGAATTTATTTGCAAATTATGGTGGAAAATAAGTATTTGGTCAATATCAAAAGTTCATCTCAATACTTTGTTATATATCCTTTGTTGGCAATGACAGAGGTCAAACATTTTCTGTAAGTCTTCACAAGGTTGTCACACACTGTTTCTGGTATGTTGGCCCATTCCTGCATGCAGATCTCCTCTAGAGCAGTGATGTTTTGGGGCTGTCGCTGGGCAACACAGACTTTCAACTCCCTCCAAAGGTTTTCTATGGGGTTGAGATCTGGAGACTGGCTAGGCCACTCCAGGACCTTGAAATGCTTCTTACGAAGCCACTCCTTCGTTGACCGGACGGTGTGTTTGGGATCATTGTCATGCTGAAAGACCCAGCCACGTTTCATCTTCAATGCCCTTGCTGATGGAAGGAGGTGGTTTGCACTCAAAATCTCACGATACATGGCCCCATTCATTCTTTCATGTACACGGATCAGTCGTCCTATTCCTTTTGCAGAGAAACAGCCCCAAAGCATGATGTTGCCACCCCCATGCTTCACAGTAGGTATGGTGTTCTTTGGTTGTAACTCTGCATTCTCTCTCCTCCAAACACGACGAGTTGTGTGTCTACCAAACAGTTCTACTTTGGTTTCATCTGACCATATGACATTCTCCCAATCCGCTTCTGGATCACCCAAATGCTCTCTAGCATACTTCAGACGGGCCCGGACATGTACTGGCTTAAGCATGGGGACACGTCTGGCACTACAGGATCTGAGTCCCTGGCGGCGTAGTGTGTTACTGATGGTAGCCTTTGTTACGTTGGTCCCAGCTCTCTGCAGGTCATTCACTAGGCCCCCCCGTGTCGTTCTGGGATGTTTGCTCACCGTTCTTGTGATCATTTTGACCCCACGGGGTGAGATCTTGTGTAGAGCCCCAGATCGAGGAAGATTATCAGTGGTCTTGTATGTCTTCCATTTTCTAATTATTGCTCCCACAGTTGATTTCTTCACACCAAACTGCTTGCCTATTGCAGATTCAGTCTTCCCAGCCTGGTGCAGGTCTACAATTTTGTTTCTGGTGTCCTTCGGCAGCTCTTTGGTCTTCACCATAGTGGAGTTTGGAGTGTGACTGTTTGAGGTTGTGGACAGGTGTCTTTTATACTGATAACAAGTTCAAACAGGTGCCATTAATACAGATAATGAGTGGAGGACAGAGGAGCCTCTTAAAGAAGAAGATACAGGTCTGTGAGAGCCAGAAATCTTGCTTGTTTGTAGGTGACCAAATACTTATTTTCCACCATAATATGCAAATAAATTCTTTCCAAATCAGACAATGTGATTGTCTGGATTTGTTTCCACATTTTGTCTCTCATAGTTGAGGTATACCTATGATGAAAATTACAGGCCTCTCTCATCTTCTTAAGTGGGAGAACTTGCACAATTGGTGGCTGACTAAATACTTTTTTGCCCCACTATATATATATATATATATATATATATATATATATATATATATATATATATATATATATATATATATATAGATAGATAGAGATAGATATAGAGATACACACACACACACATATATATATATATATATATATATATATATATATATGTGTGTGTGTATCTCTATATCTATCTCTATCTATCTATATATATATATATATATATATATATATATATAATATGTATGTGTGTGTATCTATATATCTATCTATCTCTATATCTAGCTATATCTATCTATCCTCTATATCTATCTATCTTCTCAATCTTATTAAATCACTGTATCTAATTACATCTTCTATTATGCACTTCCATCACTTATAAGTATATAGACGTAGGACATATTATTGGTATCCCCTTATTTCGTTATTTGAGACCCAGTCCATATACTTAATGTTCAATGCCCTCTATTAACATTCCTACTATGTAACAGCCCCCTCCATTTTAAATCAGCCAGGTATGTGTTGGTATTACTCTCCATGCCATCTGGTTCTTCCACTTCATTATAGGCCCTGGAAGTAAAGTATACAGTTTGTGTATTTCAACCTTATGTATATCATCCCTGCTGTATCCATGGAGTATGTTGGGGGGTTCAGACTAGGCAGCCCACTGTATAAATATAGGAGAAAATATGTATAGGTAACTTGCCTGGTGAGTGTCTTATCCTCTGAGTGGCGGGGGTCACTCTCGTGTCCCCCACCCACTCACGTCTTTAGTATATGCTAAAAAATCTACCCCATGCGAGGCCTGGTTTCCAGGATGCCCAGAAAGAATGGTGCACTACACTAAAAGCCGTACCCTGAGATGTATCTCCAATCTAAATGAGCTCCTTAAAGTCTGGTGGTGAATTTAGACCCCCTGGGAACACCGTGCCCAACCTGTACATCCATTCTGCCTCTCGCCTGAGTAAGGCTTTGTTGCGATCTCCACCCCTGTCCAAAGGGGGAATATGATCTATCAGGATGTATCTGATGGAAGATACCTGATGGAAATCTGTGCAAAGTGCCTGGCCACGGGTTGATCGGACTCTCCTGTACTGAGTGCAAGCCGTATGGCCCGTCTGTGGTTGGCCATCCTATCCCGGAGTGTGCCAATGGTCTTACCCACATAGAACCGGGCACATGGGCAAAAGAGCAGATATATTACAAACGTAGTATTGCACGAAAGAGAGTGTTTGTTTGATGTTATACACCTTATTTGTATGAGGATGATGGAAGGTTTTGGTGGCTATGAGGCCATTGCACGTAGTACAGCCTAAACATCGGTACGAGCCTTTGATGTTAACATGAGTAGCCTTAGTGTAGCTCTTTTTAGAATCGGTCTTTACCAAGATGTCTCGGAGGTTAGTACCTCTCCAGTACGCAATCATGGGGGTGAGGTTTTGTGAAAATCTCAATCTAGGATCTGATTGAACCACTGGCCAATGCTTTCTTATATTTTGCCGGCTTCAGTGGTATTAGGTGCGAAGGTGGTTGCCATTATTAATCTGTTTTGTTCCTGAGTTGTTACTTCCTTATAAATGAGGGTATCCTGTGTAAAGGGCAAAAAACTTCCTTTAAAATTTCATCAACCATCCGCTTTTTGTAACCCCGCTGAAGGAACTTATCTCTCATGAGCTGTAGCTGGGAGACCCCTGTGGCATTATTTGAATTATTGCGTATTACCCTGATCATCTGGGATTTGATGATGCCTCTAAGTAGTGCTGGTGGGTGACAGTTGGCTGCATTGTGTATGGAGTTCTTGTCAGTGGGTTTGTTATAAAGCTTAGTGCCTAAAGATCGTTCCTGTATATAGATGTTAAGGTCAAGAAAATGTATCTCTTTGTCACTATATGTGATCTTAAACCTCACCGGTGTCTCAGTATTATTGAGATAGTCAAACCATTCTAATAGTGTTTGTTGTCCCCCCGCCAAATCAGGAGGACATCATCAATGTATCTTACATAAAAGGTATGTGAGGATGTGTCAGTATTCCAGAGAAACTGATTCTCGAAGTGAGACATAAAGACATTGGCGTATGATGGGGCCATATTAGACCCCATCGCCGTGCCTGCTACCTGTAGGTAGAACTTTGTCTCAAAGCGAAAATAGTTCCGGGTAAGGCAGAACTCCATGAGGGTCAGTAAATATTCTATTGGTGGTCCCTCGTACTGTGTGCCCTCTATGAGGTGTGTTCTAACCGCTGTCTTTCCTATGTCATGAGGGATAATGGTGTAGAGACTGTTGACATCCAAGGTGACTAGGATGTCTCCACAACCACATCCCTCATTTTTCGTATCAGATCATTTGTGTCTGCAATGTATGATTTAATGTTCCTCACTGTGGGTTGCAGTAGAATATCAATTAATTGTGTCAGTGATTGTACCGCTGAGATGATGGGACGCCCCGGTCGGTGGTTAAGTGTTTTGTGAATTTTTGGTGTCGTATACAGGATGGGGACCCTCGGGTATTGTGTCACACAAAATTCATAAATCTGTTCATTAAGGTACCCTTGTTCATAACCCAGTTTTAAAATTCCATCCAACTCTTTTTTTTTATAATTGGAGGTGGGGTCATTGGGTAAAATTGTATAGGTGTTTGTGTCAGCCAATTGTTGCAAGATGTCCCCTCTATAGTCATCGTAATCCATCAAAACAATAGCTCCGCCCTTGTCTGCGGGGCGGATGACTAGAGAGTTATCATCCTGCAAAGTTTTAATGGCTTTCCTCTCAATGTTACTTAAGTTGTGTTTCCATGCTTTGTTCCTTCTTTCATGTTCCATATCTTGTGTAATTAGCCTCATGTAAGTCTTGGTACTAGCACTACTATTCTGTGGCTCAAATGTGCTAGGTTTTTTGCACTTCTGTATGGAACTAGCTGTTTCCTCTCGCGGTGGAGAGTGTTGGAAATGTTCTTTGATTTTCATGGTTCTATTTAATTTATAAGTATCAATCTTAAGATCAAGTTCAGGGATAGTATGGCTGGGCACAAAAGACAGACCTTTATTCAGGGTTAATCATTTAGCTGGAGTCAATATGTGTTTACTTAGATTAACCACTATATCCTCCGCCGGCTGCGGCGTGTTGGTCTGTATCTGCCTCCCCGCCCTCCTGATGTGTGGTCTATGTCTCCTCCCCCTCCCCGTGATCTCGTAGTCGCCCCTAAAAAATTATCAGGTGTGGAGTGGCCCCTATGTACATATGGAGCGTGGTGTGTAGATTGTGGAGTATATATGCTTGGTGATGTTGGAGTCGTGCGCAAGATGCTTGTGTCAGTATCTGATGACTCAGCCCCACTAGTATCAATTGTAGTGAAGTGTACTCTCCTAGGTCTGTGTGGTCTCCTAGCTCTACCTTCTGACGTGTTAGTTAACCATTTATAGACCCTCCCATGTGTGTAGTCTGAATTGACAGAATCAAGTTTTCTGTTTTTAAAGACTATTAAGTCTGATCTATACTTCTCAATTTGCTGATTAAGTTTAAGCAGCCAGTTTTCCTGTTGGTCTCTAGTAAGTGTATCTCTAGTAAGTGTATCATTATGTGTTTGTTCAAATGTTATATATCTTGACCCAGCTGTATCCATTTGCCTGTCTGCTACAGAAGCTGATATATATATATATATATATATATACACTGTCTTAAGGCCATCTGTAAATTCCATCAAATTGGTCAGTATTGCTTCAGACTTGAAAAAGGAAGACATTCTTCCGAAAGCTTGTCATCTTATAAATGTATAGTTAGTCCAATAAATATGATTGTATATGTAAATAAATGTGTTTTTTTATAGTAATTTTATTAAGTTACTTAAATATTTATAAATGTTATAGTTTAACATTTAAAATAAAGTAAATAATAGTAATAATATTTGTGTTTGTGTATATCCATATGAGCGTATATGCGTGTGTGTGCTTGCATCTGTGGGTACCATTGAGTCACCAGGGCCCTCTGTTCATTAGGTCCGCCACTGTGATACATGGTAGTTACAGGTAAGTTTACATATATGTTGTGCGTGTGGGTTACAGGTGAGTGTGCACATATGTTGTATCAGAGGCATTTAGGGTACAAACTACTTACACACACATACATGTATTCTCACTGTACAGGTCATATGGATGTGAAACCTTTAGATGGCTCGGCAGATGAGTACGGAGGGGAACGGTATGTGTGTGATCACATGAAGACTGAGGAGGAGGAAGTTACTATAAATACAGCTACAGGTGATTAGTTCATATTGAGTTAAAGGAAGATGCTGTGATGGTGACATTTTGTCTCATGTAAATAACAGTTATATTTATCAGATGATTACACAGCAGACACGGGTTAGTGAGTGGCTCAGGTTTATATCATTTTGTGTCATGTAAATAACAGTTATATTTATCAGATGGTTACACAGCAGACACAGGTTAGTGAGTAGCTCAGGTTTATATCATTTTGTCTCATGTAAATAAGTTATATTTATCAGATGGTTACACAGCAGACACAGGTTAGTGAGTAGCTCAGGTTTATATAATTTTGTGTCATGTAAATAAGTTATATTTATCAGATGGTTACACAGCAGACACAGGTTAGTGAGCAGCTCAGGTTTATATAATTTTGTGTCATGTAAATAACAGTTATATTTATCAGATGGTTACACAGCAGACACAGGTTAGTGAGCAGCTCAGGTTTATATCATTTTGTCTCATGTAAATAACAGTTATATTTATCAGATGGTTACACAGCAGACACAGGTTAGTGAGTAGCTCAGGTTTATATAATTTTGTCTCATGTAAATAAGTTATATTTATCAGATGGTTACACAGCAGACACATGTTAGTGAGACTCAGGTTTATATCATTATGTCTCATGTAAATAACAGTTATATTTATCAGATGGTTACACAGCAGACACAGGTTAGTGAGTAGCTCAGGTTTATATCGTGTGTCATGTAAATAACGGTTATATTTATCATATGGTTACACAGCAGACATAGGTTAGTGAGTAACTCAGTTTTATATCATTTTGTGTCATGTAAATAAGTTATATTTATCAGACGGTTACACAGCAGACACAGGTTAGTGAGTAGCTCAGGTTTATATCATATTTTTTTTATTTCAAATATTTTTGCCGTACGAATCTCTTAAAAGACACAAAAAAATAAAATTATACATTAACAGAGCCCTTAAAGACATACTTCTTTACACAAGGGAGAGAAACAGAAGTAATCCTAAATTAAACCCTACATTCCCCTCAGTGATCACAAAACAAAATGTCAGCCCCCCAGGACAAGACAAAACACAAAGCAAAAAAAAAAAGGGGGAGGGGTAAGGGGATTCCCCTAAATACCTAGTTAGCTCACCTCTTCCATATCTGCTAAAGGAATTATCTGATTTATTTTAGTCATGAGATCATTCCCCATGTATATAATAAATTCCTCCCAGGTTTTTATAAAGTTGTTTATCCCATCTATTTTGTAAAATTTTGTATCATAGGCCTCCAGGGTTACCTGTCTTACCAAAGAATTTTTAACTGCACTAATAGAGGGAATTAGTTTGCTAATCCAATTCTTGAAAATAAGTGATCTCGTATGGACAATAGCCCACTGGATGAATCTATACTTTGAACCCCATTCTTCTACTTTATTTAAAAAAGAGTGTTTTCCCCTGAAATCATAACCCTTTTCCCTGTAACCAGGAAAATTAAATAGTCTATTTTCCCCCCAAAGCTGCCTAATCTTGGGACATAAGTATACCACATTTTTTACATTTATTTTCCGTTTGAATATTCCATTTAAGTGCTCTCCTTGGAGTAATATAATCTTGTTGAACCAATCTAAAATGTGATTCTCTAAATATAGCCGCCTTGGTAACCGTTTTAACGGTTACAAAGCTCCTTTTGGATATCCAGGTCCTTGCTAAAATGAATATCAAATTTGCTCCATTTACTAATAAATTCCCTAGTTATTCCTTCCACTAGTTGGGCTTGTAGGATACCATACATAAAAGACAATAAGCCATTTTTAATATTGGGACAGTCTAAAATGGGGTTCTTTTGACCAATGTTTGGTACTGATCTTATCATTTGGAGCAAATAATGTTTTGCCTGTAACAAAAAAAACGTATTAGATGTTGGTACCTTATATTTTTTTTTTGGAATTCATTAAAATTATACGGATGCAAAGTCAGGGAAACCAACAAATGGTAAATTGCACAAATCTTTAAACCCTTCCATAGTTGAAACACCCTACATTTTAAGCCCAGAATAAATCTAGGATTACCTAGGAGATGAAGTTGTTTAGAAAGAAAAAAAAAACTCTCACCCATAGATTTCATCGCTGCTCTCCAGGCAGATAAAATATTTTTGAATAAAGGATGAGAAGAAATCCTAATTCCTAGCTCTCTATTTGAGGCATGCATGATAAAGAATAAAGAAAGGGGGGCACATATTGTTTCATCCATACTGCAATTGGTAAAATTTGTTTGTCTTGCACCATCCAGTCCAGCGGGTATCTAAGCAAAGCTGCACGGTTATATATTTTTATTTTGGGTAGAGCCAAACCACCTTTAGCCAATGGAAGAAAAGGCTTGTCTAGCCTGATCCTTGGTTTCTTACCACGCCAGAGATAATACCGTAGTGCTTTTGAAAATTTGTTAAGGTCTACTGGTTTAATTACCAAAGGCAACATCCTAATAGGGTATAACATTCTTGGGAGAATAAACATTTTAAAGGCCATTACCCTACCCATGAGGGAAAGTGGCATATTAACCCAATTGATTAATCTTGCTGGATTGTGTTGAAGAGATGGAACAATATTTAAACTATACCATTTAAGTGGATTTGCAGTAAAGTAAATTCCTAGATATATTAATATCTTGGGTTCTATAAAGGGATATGATTGGGCTAACAAAGGTTTCTTTAACCATAAAATTTTGGATTTGGAGTAGTTAATTTTGTAACCTAATACACTACTGTATGCTTCCAGTAGCTTTATAATTTCACTAACTTGTTTTTCTGGAGAAGATATACACATTTAATAAGTCATCCGCGAAAAGCAAAATTTTAAAGGTCTCCTTACCTATTTTTGAACCCACTAGAAGCTCTCTAAGACTACTAGCCATTGGTTCTAATATTAAATAAAAAAGAATGGGGGATAGGGAACAACCCTGCCTGGTTCCTCTACTTAAGGGAAACGAAGATGTTGGATAGTTTATTAACTAAAATTGAAGCATTAGACTCTGAATATACGTTCAAAATTAACCCCAGGAAGTTCCCCCTCATACCAAACCTTCTTAAAGCTTCACACATGAAACTCCACTCTGTCGAAGGCCTTCTCTGCATCCAAAGATAGCAGGAAGGTCTCCGGCATAGTCGAGAGCTCCCCCACACACACACACTTAGAACCACTATATTGGCATATAACTTGCAGAATCTTTCTGATATTCATTTCTGGAGTTCTCCCCATCACAAAACCTGTCTGGTCCACATGGAGTAATTTTGGCAAAATTGTCTTAAGTCTGTCAGACAGAATCTTCATGAAGATCTTATAGATAGGCCTGTACGAAGACACCTGTGTGATATCTTTGTCTTCCTTAGGTGTCAGTATAATATTGGCTGTTTTGAAATGGAGGGACATCTTTTGCTTATAGGAGTAGAACTGATCATACAGTTCTTTCAATACACAAGTAATCTCATCCTTCAAAAGCCAGTAAAATTCGAGAGATAGACCATCTGCTCCTGGGGCTTTACCCTTGCTCATAGCCTTCATCACTTTAGTAATATCTGATTCCAGAATGGGAGCATTCAATGCCACCAGATCTTCCTCCGTAATCTTGGGTAATTTGATATTTTCCAAAAATCCCTGAATATCCTCCCTCCTAAGAAGTTGAGAGGAACATAAATTTGTATTTTTGAAAAAGCGTCAAAATTTCCTCTTCTTTATTGGTAATTCTCCCCTCCTAATTTATGGGCCCTATAGACTTTCTCTTCTTTGTTTTATTAAACAGGTTTGCTAAGTATTTACCTCCTCTGTGGCCCGATCTCTCAAAGTGCACCGCTCTTTTAAGAATTGACTTTCCTGCCATACTAAGGAAAAAATCCTCTCTCTCTTTTTTTAATTTTAAAATAATTAAGTCTGTTTGCATCCGATGGAAAATTTCTAAGACGGGAATATGCTGTTGAGAGGGCTACTGCTAACTTCCCCTGCATAGTGTACCCCTCTTTTTTTTCTTAATTTGATTATATATGATGTATCATTTTGTGTCATGTAAATAAGTTATATTTATCAGATGGTTACACAGTAGACACAGGTTAGTGTGTAGCTCAGGTTTATATAATTTTGTGTCATGTAAATAAGTTATATTTATCAGATGGTTACACAGCAGACACAGGTTAGTGAGTAGCTCAGGTTTATATCATTTTGTCTCATGTAAATAAGTTATATTTATCAGATGGTTACACAGTAGACACAGGTTAGTGAGTAGCTCAGGTTTATATCATTTGTCTCATGTAAATAAGTTATATTTATCAGATGGTTACACAGCAGACTCAGGTTAGTGAGTAGCTCAGGTTTATATCATTTTGTGTCATGTAAATAACAGTTATTTCTTTCATGTAATTAGCAAGAGTCCATGAGCTAGTGACGTATGGGATATACATTCCTACCAGGAGGGGCAAAGTTTCCCAAACCTTAAAATGCCTATAAATACACCCCTCACCACACCCACAAATCAGTTATACAAACTTTGCCTCCTATGGAGGTGGTGAAGTAAGTTTGTGCTAGATTCTACGTTGATATGCACTCCGCAGCAGGTTGGAGCCCGGTTTTCCTCTCAGCGTGCAGTGAATGTCAGAGGGATGTGAGGAGAGTATTGCCTATTTGAATTCATGATCTCCTTCTACGGGGTCTATTTCATAGGTTCTCTGTTATCGGTCGTAGAGATTCATCTCTTACCTCCCTTTTCAGATCGACGATATACTCTTATATATACCATTACCTCTACTGATTCTCGTTTCAGTACTGGTTTGGCTTTCTACTACATGTAGATGAGTGTCCTGGGGTAAGTAAGTCTTATTTTCTGTGACACTCTAAACTATGGTTGGGCTCTTTTATATAAAGTTGTAAATATATGTATTCAAACATTTATTTGCCTTGACTCAGGATGTTCAACGTTCCTTATTTCAGACAGTCAGTTTCATATTTGGGATAATGCATATGAATAAATCAATTTTTTTTCTTACCTTAAAATTTGACTTTTTTCCCTGTGGGCTGTTAGGCTCGCGGGGGCTGAAAATGCTTCATTTTATTGCGTCATTCTTGGCGCTGACTTTTTTGGCGCAAATTTTTTTTTATGTTTCCGGCGACATACGTGTCGCCGGAAGTTGCGTCATTTTTGACGTTTTTTTGCGCCAAAAGTGTCGGCGTTCCGGATGTGGCATCATTTTTGGCGCCAAAAGCATTTAGGCGCCAAATAATGTGGGCGTCTTTTTTGGCGCTAAAAAATATGGGCGTCACTATTGTCTCCACATTATTTAAGTCTCATTAATTATTGCTTCTGGTTGCTAGAAGCTTGCTCACTAGCATTTTTTCCCATTCCTGAAACTGTCATTTAAGGAATTTGATAAATTTTGCTTTATATGTTGTTTTTTCTATTACATATTGCAAGATGTTTACGATTGGCCCTGAGTCAGAAGCCACTTCTGGAAAAATGCGTAACTGAGTTTCAGTTCTACCTAAGCTAAGTTCATTTATTTTAAATGTTATAAATGTTTATCTTTAGCTATGGTTTGTAATTAGTTATTATGATATACTTTTACATGCAGATTCCATTAGTATTTATGCTTTATACATTTCCATTCTTAAGTACAAGAAATGTTTAGAAGATTTATAAGAAATATTTTTTCTGATTAAGGCTTTGTCTGACTTCGTGCCTTCTAATACAATTTTTAGGTCTTTTCCACTAATTTTTTTAATTATTGAAGTTTCAAATGACCAACAACATACTGATTTATCCTTCTCTGATGATGTTTTTTTCTCTTTCAGAAATTTTCTTCATCAAATATTGACACTAACAAATCTACTTTTTTATACATTTTTTATTAAAGTACATTTGTTCTTTGTTGAAGAGGTGTTGATTATTTTGGATATTAAGGTAACTAGTTCTTTAAGACTAGCTGACACTATTTCTGCCTTTTTATTCTTCTGTGATTTCAGAGGTTTTCTTTCCAATTCCCCATACTAGGGAATGGAATAGGCTGAGAATTCTCTTTTATTCCTTCTTTAAAGGTTTTAAACTATATTCTTTGCCAGCAGTTAAATTCAATTTGGAGGGTTCTCCAATTTATTTGGGCTATCTCTACTCATACTAATTATGCTATTGTTTCTATAGCAAAATAATATTTATTTTCCTTTATATAGTTGTATCTTATTTATGGAAAATTATTTAGTTTCAGGTATTTTTCTTGGTCCTGTGATATTGCAATTGCTTCATTTTTTCTGTTTACTTTAAGATCAAGTATCAGATTATGATTTATTTTAGCATTGTTAAAGGGACAACATTTACTAGACTAGGTGCTGTTGCATTTGTCTTGTTGTTTTGCATTTATTGATTAAGTCCACTGTATTGGCTGGTCCTTTAAACTGAACTATCATGCTAATAATTTCATTTGTGTCTTCATTTTATTGAATATTTTCGCAAATGAGGGTTAATCTATGTCTTTAGCTTTTTTAGCTAGAAGAATTTTGCGATTTAAAAAAAAATTAAAAATCCATATTTCCTTTGTTCTAAGATAATCAATTATTTGTTTTATAATTGGATTCAATTCTTAACTGTTACTCTGGGCTTCAAGGTTGAGTTCTAAGACTAAAACTTTAAGCTTATACTAGTTTGGTTGTTCTTTTTAAGGAACGAATTCCTGAGTTCTTTCCCAAGTAACATGTCTATAAATTGGAGTTCGAAATCAGCTCCCTAATTTTGCGATGTACGTGCCGTATTCCAGCTTGCCTGGTAAGGGGCAGGTTAAGGCTTCTTTGAAATTTATTTTGTCCAAATTTCTTTGAGTTTATTCCAGCAAGGCTAACACTTTCTTTAACTGTTTCTGTCCTATATATTTTGGGTACTGTTGAAGCATGGCTGGGCACCTATGGGGTTCAAGCGCTGCTCAGACCTGGAATCTTCTGGGGTATTTCTTCCAGTTTCTTTTGAGGAACCGGGTTTTGGAGTTTTATTCAAACTATTTTGCCTTTTTATGGTCTTTGATAGCATTATTTGTTTTCATTAGATACAATAAATGCATATTTTCATTTTTCTGTTTTCATTCAGATTATTTTCTGAGGATGCGGAATCTCATATGATTCACTTACTCTTCAGGACATAGTTAGAGGATCTTCTTTTCTAAAGCTCTTGATTCCTCACACAAGGGTCACCTTTTTTAGGTTTCCAGATAGTTTGTGTCACTGTCCTTGTCTCTATCAGACAAGGGATAATGTTATTGGGTTCCGTCTTTCGGTACCTTTAGTCTCTATTATTTCCTTCAGTTGCTATATATGCATAGAAGTTCAGCATTGGATTCAATTCCCTTTGCTCGTTTTCTCTAGAAAGAACCTTCCAGTCTTTTATAAGTGTTGTTTTCTTCAAGAACATGGTTGGAGGATCAATTTACCAAAAAGTTCGTTTGATTCCTCAGACAAGGGTAACCTTTTTTGGTTTCCTGATAGATTCAGTGTTCTTGATTCTGTCTCTGACTGACAAGAGGCGTCTGAAATTGGTTTCAGCTTATCGAAACCTTCAGTCTCAATCATTTCCTTCGGTAGCCTTATGCATGGAAATTCTAGGTCTTATGACTGCTGCATTGGACGCGATTCCCTTTGCTCGTTTTCACATGCGACCTCTTCAGCTCTGTATGCTGAACCAGTGGTGCAGGGATTATACAAAGATATCTCAATTAATATCTTTAAAACCGTTTGTTCAACACTCTCTGACGTGGTGGACAGATCACCATCGTTTAGTTCAAGGGGCTTCTTTTTGTTCCTCCAACCTAGACTGTGATCTCAACAGATGCAAATCTGACAGGTTGGGGAGCTGTATGGGGGTTTCTGACAGCACAAGGGGTTTGGGAATCTCAGGAGGTGAGATTACCAATCAACATTTTTGGAACTCCGTGCAATTTTCAGAGCTCTTCAGTCGTGGCCTCTTCTAAAGAGAGAGAGTCGTTCGTTTGTTTCTAGACGGACGATGTCACAACCGTGGCATACATCAATCATCAAGGAGGAACTCACAGTCCTCTGGCTATGAAAGAAGTCTCTCGAATACTTGTATGGGCGGAATCCAGCTCCTGTCTAATTTCTGCGGTTCATATCCCAGGTATAGACAATTGGGAAGCGGATTATCTCAGTCGCCAAACACTACATCCGGGCGAATGGTTTCTTCACCCAGAGGTATTTCTTCAGATTGTTCAAATATGGGGACTTCCAGAAATAGATCTGATGGCTTCTCATCTAAACAAGAAGCTTCCCAGGTATCTGTCCAGATCCTGGAATCCTCAGGCGGAAGCAGTGGATGCATTGTCACTTCCTTGGAAGTATCATCCTGCTTCTATCTTTCCGCCTATAGTTCTTTTTCCAAGATTCTAAGGAACGTTCGTTTATTCTGCTGGTGGCCCCAGCATGGCCTCACAGGTTTTGATATGCGGATCTTGTCCGGATGGCCACTTGCCAACCGTGGACTCTTCCGTTAAGACCAGACCTTCTATCGCAAGGTCCTTTTTCTTCTGTTAAGTGTGATCAGTCCACGGGTCATCATTACTTCTGGGATATTACTCCTCCCCAACAGGAAGTGCAAGAGGATTCACCCAGCAGAGCTGCATATAGCTCCTCCCCTCTACGTCACTCCCAGTCATTCTCTTGCACCCAACGACTAGATAGGATGTGTGAGAGGACTATGGTGATTATACTTAGTTTTATATCTTCAATCAAAAGTTTGTTATTTTAAAATAGCACCGGAGTGTGTTATTACCTCTCTGGCAGAGTTTGAAGAAGAATCTACCAGAGTTTTTGTTATGATTTTAGCCGGAGTAGTTAAGATCATATTGCTGTTTCTCGGCCATCTGAGGAGAGGTAAACTTCAGATCAGGGGACAGCGGGCAGATGAATCTGCATAGAGGTATGTAGCAGTTTTTATTTTCTGATAATGGAATTGATGAGAAAATCCTGCCATACCGATATAATGTCATGTATGTATACTTTACACTTCAGTATTCTGGGGAATGGTACTTCACTAGAATTACACTGTAAGAAATACATAAAGCTGTTTAATAACTAGAGATTATGTTTAACGTTTTTGCTGGAATGTAAAATCGTTTTCATTTACTGAGGTACTGAGTGAATAAATGTTTGGGCACTTTTTTTTTTTTTCCACTTGGCAGTTGCTTAATCTGTTTTCTGACAGTTTCTGTTCTCCCTCACTGCTGTGTGTGAGGGGGAGGGGCCGTTTTTTGGCGCTTTTACTACGCATCAAATATTTCAGTCAGCAACTCGTATTCCCTGCATGATCCGGTTCATCTCTACAGAGCTCAGGGGTCTTCAAAACTTATTTTGAGGGAGGTAATTTCTCTCAGCAGAGCTGTGAGAATTGTAGTTTGACTGAGATAAAAAACGTTTATTCTGTAATTTGTTTCCTGCTTTCAGAATTTGTTATCTTTGCTAATGGGATTAAACCTTTGCTAAAGTTGTGTTGTTTACAAGGATTGAGGCTATAACTGTTTCAATTTATTAATTTTCAACTGTCATAGATCTTCTGTGCTTCTTAAAGGCACAGTACGTTTTAATATTATTCTAATTGAATTGTATTTCCAAGTTGCAAGTTTATTTGCTAGTGTGTTAAACATGTCTGATTCAGAGGATGATACCTGTGTCATTTGTTGCAATGCCAAAGTGGAGCCCAATAGAAATTTATGTACTAACTGTATTGATGCTACTTTAAATAAAAGTCAATCTGTACAAATTGAACAAATTTCACCAAACAACGAGGGGAGAGTTATGCCGACTAACTCGCCTCACGTGTCAGTACCTACATCTCCCGCTCAGAGGGAGGTGCGTGATATTGTAGCGCCGAGTACATCTGGGCGGCCATTACAAATCACATTACAGGATATGGCTACTGTTATGACTGAGGTTTTGGCTAAATTACCAGAACTAAGAGGTAAGCGTGATCACTCTGGGGTGAGAACAGAGTGCGCTGATAATATTAGGGCCATGTCAGACACTGCGTCACAGGTGGCAGAACATGAGGACGGAGAACTTCATTCTGTGGGTGACGGTTCTGATCCAAACAGACTGGATTCAGATATTTCAAATTTTAAATTTAAACTGGAAAACCTCCGTGTATTACTAGGGGAGGTGTTAGCGGCTCTGAATGATTGTAACACAGTTGCAATACCAGAGAAAATGTGTAGGTTGGATAAATATTTTGCAGTACCGACGAGTACTGAGGTTTTTCCTATACCTAAGAGACTTACTGAAATTGTTACTAAGGAGTGGGATAGACCCGGTGTGCCGTTCTCACCCCCTCCGATATTTAGAAAAATGTTTCCAATAGACGCCACCACAAGGGACTTATGGCAAACGGTCCCTAAGGTGGAGGGAGCAGTTTCTACCTTAGCTAAGCGTACCACTATCCCGGTGGAGGATAGCTGTGCTTTTTCAGATCCAATGGATAAAAAGTTAGAGGGTTACCTTAAGAAAATGTTTGTTCAACAAGGTTTTATATTGCAACCCCTTGCATGCATTGCGCCGATCACGGCTGCAGCGGCATTCTGGATTGAGTCTCTGGAAGAGAACATTGGTTCAGCTACTCTGGACGACATTACGGACAGGCTTAGAGTCCTTAAACTAGCTAATTCATTCATTTCGGAGGCCGTAGTACATCTTACTAAACTTACGGCGAAGAATTCAGGATTCGCCATTCAGGCACGCAGGGCGCTGTGGCTAAAATCCTGGTCAGCTGATGTTACTTCTAAGTCTAAATTGCTTAATATACCTTTCAAAGGGCAGACCTTATTCGGGCCCGGGTTGAAAGAGATTATCGCTGACATTACAGGAGGTAAAGGCCATGCCCTGCCTCAGGACAAAGCCAAAGTTAAGGCTAGACAGTCTAATTTTCGTTCCTTTCGTAATTTCAAAGCAGGAGCAGCATCAACTTCCTCTGCACCAAAACAGGAAGGAGCTGTTGCTCACTACAGACAAGGCTGGAAACCTAACCAGTCCTGGAACAAGGGCAAGCAGGCCAGGAAACCTGCTGCTGCCCCTAAAACAGCATGAATTGAGGGCCCCCGATCCGGGATCGGATCTAGTGGGGGGCAGACTTTCTCTCTTCGCCCAGGCTTGGGCAAGAGATGTCCAGGATCCCTGGGCGCTAGAGATAATATCTCAGGGATACCTTCTGGACTTCAAATACTCTCCTCCAAGAGAGCGATTTCATCTGTCAAGATTGTCAACAATCCAGACAAAGAAAGAGGCGTTTCTACGCTGCGTACAAGAGCTCTTGTTAATGGGAGTAATCCATCCAGTTCCACAATCGGAACAGGGACAGGGGTTTTACTCAAATCTGTTTGTGGTTCCCAAAAAAGAGGGAACTTTCAGACCAATCCTGGACTTAAAGATCCTAAACAAATTCCTAAGAGTTCCATCGTTCAAGATGGAGACTATTCGGACAATTTTACCTATGATCCAAGAGGGTCAGTACATGACCACTGTAGATTTAAAAGATGCTTACCTTCACATACCGATTCACAAAGATCATTATCGGTACCTAAGGTTTGCCTTCCTAGACAGGCATTACCAGTTTGTGGCTCTTCCATTCGGATTGGCTACAGCTCCAAGAATCTTCACAAAGGTTCTGGGTGCTCTTCTGGCGGTACTAAGACCGCGGGGAATCTCGGTAGCTCCATACCTAGACGACATTCTGATACAAGCTTCAAGCTTTCAAACTGCCAAGTCTCATACAGAGTTAGTGCTGGCATTTCTAAGGTCACATGGATGGAAGGTGAACGAAAAGAAAAGTTCACTCGTTCCACTCACAAGAGTTCCCTTCCTGGGGACTCTTATAGATTCTGTAGAAATGAAGATTTACCTGACAGAGGACAGGCTAACAAGACTTCAAAGTGCTTGCCGCACCCTACATTCCATTCAACACCCGTCAGTGGCTCAATGCATGGAGGTAATCGGCTTAATGGTAGCGGCAATGGACATAGTACCCTTTGCACGCTTACACCTCAGACCACTGCAACTGTGCATGCTAAGTCAGTGGAATGGGGATTACTCAGACTTATCCCCTTCTCTGAATCTGGATCAAGAGACCAGAAATTCTCTTCTATGGTGGCTTTCTCGGCCACATCTGTCCAGGGGGATGCCATTCAGCAGACCAGACTGGACAATTGTAACAACAGACGCCAGCCTTCTAGGTTGGGGTGCCGTCTGGAATTCTCTGAAGGCTCAGGGACAATGGAGTCAGGAGGAGAGTCTCCTGCCAATAAACATTCTGGAATTGAGAGCAGTTCTCAATGCCCTCCTGGCTTGGCCCCAGTTGACAACTCGGGGGTTCATCAGGTTTCAGTCGGACAACATCACGACTGTAGCTTACATCAACCATCAGGGAGGGACAAGAAGCTCCCTAGCTATGATGGAAGTATCAAAGATAATTCTCTGGGCAGAGTCTCACTCTTGCCACCTGTCAGCAATCCACATCCCGGGAGTGGAGAACTGGGAGGCGGATTTCTTAAGTCGTCAGACTTTTCATCCGGGGGAGTGGGAACTTCATCCGGAGGTCTTTGCCCAAATACTGCGACGTTGGGGCAAACCAGAGATAGATCTCATGGCGTCTCGACAGAACGCCAAGCTTCCTCGTTACGGGTCCAGATCCAGGGATCCAGGAGCAGTCCTGATAGATGCTCTGACAGCACCTTGGGACTTCAGGATGGCTTACGTGTTTCCACCCTTCCCGTTGCTTCCTCGATTGATTGCCAGAATCAAACAAGAGAGAGCATCAGTGATTCTAATAGCACCTGCGTGGCCACGCAGGACTTGGTATGCAGACCTGGTGGACATGTCATCCTGTCCACCTTGGTCTCTACCTCTGAAACGGGACCTTCTGATACAGGGTCCCTTCAAACATCAAAATCTAACTTCTCTGAAGCTGACTGCTTGGAAATTGAACGCTTGATTTTATCAAGACGTGGGTTTTCTGAGTCAGTTATTGATACCTTAATACAGGCTAGGAAACCTGTTACCAGAAAGATTTACCATAAGATATGGCGTAAATACCTATATTGGTGTGAATCCAAAGGTTACTCTTGGAGTAAGGTTAGGATTCCTAGGATATTGTCTTTTCTACAAGAAGGTTTAGAAAAGGGTTTATCTGCTAGTTCATTAAAGGGACAGATCTCAGCTCTGTCCATTCTGTTACACAAACGTCTGTCAGAAGTTCCTGACGTCCAGGCTTTTTGTCAGGCTTTGACCAGGATTAAGCCTGTGTTTAAAACTGTTGCTCCACCATGGAGTTTAAACCTTGTTCTTAATGTTTTACAGGGCGTTCCGTTTGAACCCCTTCATTCCATTGATATAAAGTTGTTATCTTGGAAAGTTCTATTTTTAATGGCTATTTCCTCGGCTCGAAGAGTCTCTGAATTATCAGCCTTACATTGTGATTCTCCTTATTTGATTTTTCATTCGGATAAGGTAGTCCTGCGTACTAAACCTGGGTTCTTACCTAAGGTAGTTACTAACAGGAATATCAATCAAGAGATTGTTGTTCCTTCTTTATGCCCAAATCCTTCTTCAAAGAAGGAACGTCTACTGCACAACCTGGATGTAGTCCGTGCTCTAAAATTTTACTTACAGGCAACTAAGGAATTTCGACAAACGTCTTCTCTGTTTGTCATTTACTCTGGGCAGAGGAGAGGTCAAAAAGCTTCCGCTACCTCTCTTTCTTTTTGGCTTCGTAGCATAATTCGTTTAGCTTATGAGACTGCTGGACAGCAGCCTCCTGAAAGAATTACAGCTCATTCTACTAGAGCTGTGGCTTCCACTTGGGCCTTCAAGAATGAGGCCTCTGTTGAACAGATTTGCAAGGCTGCAACTTGGTCTTCACTTCATACTTTTTCCAAATTTTACAAATTTGACACTTTTGCTTCATCGGAGGCTATTTTTGGGAGAAAGGTTCTTCAGGCAGTGGTTCCTTCTGTATAAAGAGCCTGCCTATCCCTCCCGTCATCCGTGTACTTTTGCTTTGGTATTGGTATCCCAGAAGTAATGATGACCCGTGGACTGATCACACTTAACAGAAGAAAACATAATTTATGCTTACCTGATAAATTCCTTTCTTCTGTAGTGTGATCAGTCCACGGCCCGCCCTGTTTTTAAGGCAGGTAAATATTTTTTAATTTATACTCCAGTCACCACTTCACCCTTGGCTTTTCCTTTCTCGTTGGTCCTTGGTCGAATGACTGGGAGTGACGTAGAGGGGAGGAGCTATATGCAGCTCTGCTGGGTGAATCCTCTTGCACTTCCTGTTGGGGAGGAGTAATATCCCAGAAGTAATGATGACCCGTGGACTGATCACACTACAGAAGAAAGGAATTTATCAGGTAAGCATAAATTATGTTTTTTCCATCAGGTTCTCAAATCTTTAAATTTGAAGGTATGGAGATTGAACGCTTGATTCTCAATCATAGAGGTTTCTCTGACTCTGTGATTATTACTATGTTACAGGCTCGTAAAACTGTATCTAGGAAGATATATTATCGAGTCTGGAAGATTTTCATTTCTTGGTGTTTTTCTCATCATTTTTCTTGGCATTCTTTTAGAATTCCTAGAATTTTTCAGTTTCTTCAGGATGGTTTGGATAAGGTTTGTCTGCAAGTTCCTTGAAAGGTCAAATCTCTGCTCTTTCTGTTCTTTTTCACAGAAAGATTGCTAGTCTTCCTGATATTCATTGTTTTGTATAAGCTTTGGCTCGTATAAAACCTGTTATTAAGTCTATCTCTCCTCCTTGGAGTTTGAATTTGGTTCTGGGGGCTTTTCAAGCTCCTCCGTTTGAACCTATGCTTTCGCTGCACATTAAATTACTTTCTTGGAAAGTTTTGTTTCTTTTAGTCATCTCTTCTGCTAGAAGAGTTTCTGAATTATCTGCTCTTTCTTGTGAGTCTCCTTTTCTGATTTTTCATCAGGATAAGGCGGTGTTGTGAACTTCTTTTAAATTTTTACCTAAGGTTGTGAATTCTAACAACATTAGTAGAGAAATTGTGGTTCCTTCATTGTGTCCTAATCCTAAGAATTCTAAGGAAAACTCGTTGCATTCTTTTGATGTAGTTAGAGCTTTGAAATATTATGTTGAAGCTACTAAGGATTTCCGAAAGACTTCTGGTCTATTTGTTATCTTTTCCGGCTCTAGGAAAGGTCAGAAGGCTTCTGCCATTTCTTTGGCATCTTGGTTATAATCTTTGTTTCATCATGCCTATGTCAAGTCGGGTAAAACTCCGCTTCAAAGGATTACAGCTCATTCTACTAGGTCAGTTTCTACTTCCTGAGCGTATAGGAATGAAGCTTCAGTTGATCAGATTTGCAAAGCAGCCACTTGGTCTTCTTTGCATTCTTTTTCTAAATTCTACCATTTTGATGTATTTTCTTCTTCTGAAGCAGTTTTTGGTAGAAAAGTACTTCAGGCAGCTGATTCAGTTTGATTCTTCTGCTTATAATTTCAGTTTTTTCATTATAAGATTTAAACTTTATTTTGGGTGTGGATTATTTTCAGCGGAATTGGCTGTCTTTATTTTATCCCTCGCTCTCTAGTGACTCTTGCGTGGAAGATCCACATCTTGGGTAGTCATTATCCCATACGTCACTAGCTCATGGACTCTTGCTAATTACATGAAAGAAAACATAATTTATGTAAGAACTTACCTGATAAATTCATTTCTTTCATATTAGCAAGAGTCCATGAGGCCCACCCTTTTTTGTGGTGGTTATGATTTTTTTGTATAAAGCACAATTATTCCAATTCCTTATTTTTTATGCTTTTGCACTTTTTTCTTATCACCCCACTTCTTGGCTATTCGTTAAACTGATTTGTGGGTGTGGTGAGGGGTGTATTTATAGGCATTTGAGGTTTGGGAAACTTTGCCCCTCCTGGTAGGAATGTATATCCCATACGTCACTAGCTCATGGACTCTTGCTAATATGAAAGAAATGAATTTATCAGGTAAGTTCTTACATAAATTATGTTTTCTCTTGCAAGGTGTATACAGTCCACGGATTCATCCTTACTTGTGGGATATTCTCATTCCCTACAGGAAGTGGCAAAGAGAGCACACAGCAGAGCTGTCCATATAGCTCCCCCTTAGCTCCACCCCCCAGTCATTCTCTTTGCCGGCTCTGGCAGCAGGGCCTCTCTACGGGAGGTAAAGTGAATGTGGTGTTAGATTTGTAGTTTTATATCTTCAATCAAAAGTTTGTTATTTTTAAATGGTACCGGTTTGTACTATTTACTCTCTGGCAGAAATGTGATGAAGAATTCTGCTGAGAGGAAAATGATTTTAGCATGTTGTAACTAAAATCCACTGCTGTTCCCACACAGGACTGAGGAGTACCAGAAAACTTCAGTTGGGGGGAACAGTTTGCAGGCTTAACTGCATTAAGGTATGTTTCAGTCATTTTTTTTCTAGTCAAGACAAGATAATGCTAGAAGACTGACAAGAATCCCCATGTGGGAAGGGTAAGCCATGTTCTGAGACTCGGTATAGAATAAAGGCTTATTTAAGAGGGCTCAATAGGCTGGTTGACACTGTTGCAGGGCAATCGATTATTTTATTTCACAAAATACTCATTGTAGACACTTTTAAACACTTTTGGGGTGTTTATTACGGGTTTTTTTTCCACATGGCATAATCTTAGTCACCTAATTGGGATTTTGAAGGCCTCACAACTCTGGAGTGGGAGGGGCCTAATTTTGCGCCTCAGTTGCGCAGTTAATATTGACAGACTGTTCATGCTGCTTCACATGGAGGGTCCAGAGACTGTTTGAGGACTTCAAGAAGCTTGTTTTCCCCAGAACTAATCCCTAAGGGCAGGTAGGGCCACAGCAGGCTGCTGTGGCAAGGTGCTGTAGTTTGTTAACCGGTTGTGGGCTTTAGGCTGCTCCGGTTTGGGCATTAAGGGGTTAATCAGGCTGACACTTGTTGTGCAATCATATCGAAGCATTGGGCACATACTGTGAAAATTTCAAAGGATTTGGTACATTTTTCACTGTTTTGTAAAATTGTGTGCGCTTTTTATTTCTTAAAGGCACAGTACCGTTTATTTCAAATTGTGATTTTTATTTGATTAAAGTGTTTTCCAAGCCAGCTTGTGTATAATACTAATCTGTTAAACATGTCTGACACTAAGGAAAAGCCTTGCTCTATGTGTTCAGAAGCCATGGTGGAACCCCCTCTCAAAATGTGTCCCAAGTGCACTGATGTGTCTATACACTTTAAAGATCATATTGTGTCACTTAAAAATATAGCCCTAGATGATTCTTTAACTGAAGGTAATGAGGATAGTCTACCTTCCTCTCCCCATGTGTCATCACCAGTTACGCCCGTTCAAGCGATACCTAGTACCTCTAGCGCATTGGCGCCTATTACATTGCAACAACTAGCGACAGTCATGGATAATTCCCTTGCGGCCTTTCTATCCAAACTGCCAGTTTTCCCTAAAAAGCGCGATAGCTCTGTTTTAAGAACAGATGAGGAGCAGTCAGAAGCTTTGGGAGGTTTATCTGATGTACCTTCACAACACTCTGAAGTGGCGGTGAGGGATTTGATGTCTGAAGGAGAAATTTCTGACTCGGGAACAGTTTCTCAGCGGGCAGAATCAGATTCACTAACGTTTAAATTTAAGTTGTAACACCTCCGCGTATTGCTTAGGGAGGTTTTATCCACTCTGGATGATTGTGACCCTATGGTGGTCCCAGAGAAATTGTGTAAGATGGACAAATATCTAGAGGTCCCTGTATACACTGATGCGTTTCCGATCCCTAAGAGGGTGGCGGATATTGTTGCTAGGGAGTGGGAAAGACCAGGTGTCCCTTTTGTTCCCCCCCCTATCTTTAAGAAAATGTTCCCCATAACTGATCCCAGGCGGGACGTGTGGCATGCGGTCCCTAAGGTAGAGGGGGCAGTTTCGACACTGGCCAAGCGCACAACCATTCCAATCGAAGACAGTTGTGCTTTTAAAGATCCTATGGATAAAAAGTTAGAAGGTTTACTAAAGAAAATATTTGTTCAGCAAGGTTTCCTTCTCCAACCTATTGCCTGCATTATTCCTGTAACTACTGCAGCGGCTTTTTGGTTTGAGGCGCTGGAGGAGTCGCTCCAGAGGGAGACCTCATATGACGAAGTCATGGATAGAATTAATGCTCTAAAACTGGCTAATTCTTTTATCACTGATGCCGCTTTGCAATTAGCTAAGTTAGCGGCAAAAAAAATCTGGTTTTGCCATTATGGCGCGCAGAGCACTTTGGCTCAAGTCATGGTCGGCCGACGTGTCTTCCAAATCAAAATTACTAAATATCCCTTTCAAGGGAAAGACCCTTTTCGGGCCCGAGTTGAAAGAGATTATTTCAGATATCAGCGGGGGAAAGGGCCATGCTCTCCCGCAAGATAGGCCTTTTAAGGCTAAAAACAAGGCTAATTTTCGTTCCTTTCGCAACTTCAGGAGCGGTCCTGCTTCAACCTCTGCAGCCGCAAAGCAAGAGGGTAACACTTCACAGCCCAATGCAACCTGGAAGCCTTTGCAAGGCTGGAACAAGGGTAAACAGGCCAAGAAGCCTGCAGCTGCTACTAAGACAGCATGAAGGGGTAGCCCCCGATCCGGGACCGGATCTGGTAGGGGGCAGACTCTCTCTCTTCGCTCAGGCTTGGGCAAGAGATGTTCACGATCCCTGGGCATTAGAGATTGTTACTCAGGGATATCTTCTAGAATTCAAGGACTCCCCTCCAAGGGGAAGGTTCCACATTTCTCGTCTGTCTACAGACCAGATAAAGAAAGAGGCGTTCTTACGCTGTGTAGAAGATCTACTCAAGATGGGAGTGATATACCCAGTTCCAATTACAGAACAAAAACTGGGCTTTTACTCAAACCTGTTTGTGGTTCCCAAAAGGGAAGGAACTTTCAGGCCGATTCTGGATCTAAAAATTCTAAACAAATTCCTCAGAGTTCCATCATTCAAGATGGAGACCATTCGAACAATCTTACCTATGATCCAGGAAGGTCAATATATGACTACCGTGGATCTAAAGGATGCGTACCTACATATTCCTATCCGCAAAGATCATCATCGGTTCCTAAGGTTCGCTTTTCTGGACAAGCATTACCAGTTCGTGGCCCTTCCTTTCGGTTTGGCCACTGCTCCCAGAATTTTCACAAAAGTGCTAGGGTCCCTTCTGGCGGTACTAAGACCGCGGGGCATTGCAGTAGCACCTTATCTGGACGACATCTTAATACAGGCGTCGTCTTTTCCAAGAGCCAAGGCTCACACGGAGATTGTACTGGCCCTTCTAAGGTCTCACGGGTGGAAGGTGAACATCGAAAAAAGTTCTCTGTCCCCGCTCACAAGGGTTCTCTTCCTGGGAACACTAATAGACTCGGTAGAAATGAAAATATTTCTGACGGAGGTCAGAAAGTTAAAGCTTTTAACTACTTGCCGAGTTCTTCATTCCATTCCTCGGCCATCTGTAGCTCAGTGCATGGAGGTAATCGGATTAATGGTAGCGGCAATGGACGTAGTCCCCTTTGCTCGAATACATCGCAGACCACTGCAACTGTGCATGCTCAAACAGTGGAATGGAGATTATGCAGATTTGTCTCCTCAAATACAACTGGACCAGAAAACCAGAGATTCTCTTCTCTGGTGGTTGTCTCAGGATCACCTGTCTCAAGGAATATGCTTCTGCAGACCGGAGTGGATCATTGTAACGACCGACGCCAGTCTGTTAGGCTGGGGTGCGGTCTGGGACTCCCTGAAAGCTCAGGGCTTATGGTCTCGGGAAGAGTCTCTTCTCCCGATAAACATTTTGGAACTGAGAGCGATATTCAACACGCTTCAGGCATGGCCTCAACTAGCGGCGGCCAAATTCATCAGATTTCAGTCGGACAACATCACGACTGTGGCGTACATCAACCATCAGGGGGGAACAAAGAGTTCCCTAGCGATGAAGGAAGTAACCAAAATAATCAGGTGGGCGGAGGATCACTCCTGCCATCTATCTGCAATTCACATCCCAGGAGTAGACAACTGGGAGGCGGATTTTCTAAGTCGTCAGACTTTTCACCCGGGGGAGTGGGAACTCCACCCGGAGGTTTTTGCTCAGCTGACCCAGCTATGGGGCACTCCAGAATTGGATCTGATGGCGTCCCGTCAGAACACCAAACTTCCTCTCTACGGATCCGGGTCCAGGGACCCCAAGGCGGCATTGATAGATGCTCTAGTAGCGCCTTGGTCCTTCAATCTGGCTTATGTCTTTCCACCGTTTCCTCATCTCCCTCGTCTGGTAGCCAGAATCAAACAGGAGAAGGCTTCGGTAATTCTGATAGCGCCTGCGTGGCCACGCAGGACTTGGTATGCAGACCTAGTGGACATGTCATCTGTTCCACCATGGACACTGCCAACGAGGCAGGATCTTCTAATACAGGGTCCATTCAAGCATCCAAATCTAGTTTCTCTGCGACTGACTGCTTGGAGATTGAACGCTTAATTCTATCTTAGCGTGGTTTCTCTGAATCAGTTATAGATACTCTGATCCAGGCTAGAAAGCCTGTCACCAGGAAAATTTACCATAAGATATGGCGGAAATATCTTTGTTGGTGTGAATCCAAGGGTTACTCGTGGAGTAAGATTAGGATTCCCAGGATATTGTCTTTTCTCCAAGAAGGATTGGAGAAAGGCTTGTCAGCTAGTAAATTAAAGGGACAGATATCTGCTGTGTCTATCTTTTTACACAAGCGTCTGGCAGAGGTTCCAGCGTTTGCTCAGGCTTTAGTCAGAATCAAGCCTGTCTATAAACCTGTGGCTCCGCCATGGAATCTAAATTTAGTTCTTTCAGTTCTTCAAGGGGTTCCATTTGAACCTTTACATTCCATAGATATTAAGTTATTATCTTGGAAAGTTTTGTTTTTGGTAGCTATATCTTCTGCTCGAAGAGTTTCAGAATTGTCTGCTTTGCAGTGTAATTCTCCCTATCTGGTGTTCGATGCAGATAAGGTAGTTTTGCGTACCAAACCTGGTTTTCTTCCTAAAGTTGTTTCTAATAAGAATATTATCCAGGAAATCAATGTTCCTTCGTGTCCTAATCCATCTTCAAAGAAGGAACGGCTATTACACAATCTTGATGTGGTTCGTGCTTTAAAATTCTATTTACAAGCAACTAAAGATTTCAGACAAACATAATCCTTGTTTGTTGTCTATTCTGGTAAGAGGAGAGGTCAGAAAGCGACTGCTACCTCTGTTTCCTTCTGGCTGAAAAGCATCATCCGATTGGCTTATGAGACTGCTGGACAGCAGCCTCCTGAACGAATTACAGCTCATTCCACTAGGGCTGTGGCTTCCACATGGGCTTTCAAGAATGAGGCTTCTGTTGAACAGATTTGTAAGGCAGCGACTTGGTCTTCACTGCATACTTTTGCCAAATTTTACACATTCGATACTTTTGCTTCTTCAGAGGCTATTTTTGGGAGAAAGGTTTTGCAAGCAGTGGTGCCTTCCGTTTAGGTTACCTGTCTTGTTCCCTCCCTTCATCCGTGTCCTAAAGCTTTGGTATTGGTATCCCACAAGTAAGGATGAATCCGTGGACTGGATACACCTTGCAAGAGAAAACAGAATTTATGCTTACCTGATAAATTTCTTTCTCTTGTGGTGTATCCAGTCCACGGCCCGCCCTGGCAATTAAGTCAGGTTAAAATTTTTGTTTAAACTACAGTCACCACTGCACCCTATGGTTTCTCCTTTTCTCCTAACCTTCGGTCGAATGACTGGGGGGTGGAGCTAGGGGGGGAGCTATATGGACAGCTCTGCTGTGTGCTCTCTTTGCCACTTCCTGTAGGGAAGGAGAATATCCCACAAGTAAGGATGAATCCGTGGACTGGATACACCGCAAGAGAAAGTAATTTATCAGGTAAGCATAAATTCTGTTATTTATTAGATGGTTACACAGCAGACACAGGTTAGTGAGTAGCTCAGGTTTATATCATTTTGTCTCATGTAAATAACAGTTATATTTATCAGATGGTTACACAGCAGACACATGTTAGTGAGACTCAGGTTTATATCATTTTGTGTCATGTAAAGTTATATTTATCAGATGGTTACACAGCAGACACAGGTTACTGAATAGCTCAGGTTTATATCATTTTGTCATGTAAATAAGTTATATTTATCAGATGGTTACACAGCAGACACAGGTTAGTGAGTAGCTCAGGTTTATATCATTTTGTGTCATGTAAATAACAGTTATATTTATCAGATGGTTACACAGCAGACACAAGTTAGTGAGTAGCTCAGGTTTATATCATTTTGTGTCATGTAAATAAGTTATATTTATCAGATGGTTACACAGCAGACACAGGTTAGTGAGTAGCTCAGGTTTATATCATTTTGTGTCATGTAAATAACAGTTATATTTATCAGATGGTTACACAGCAGACACAAGTTAGTGAGTAGCTCAGGTTTATATCATTTTGTGTCATGTAAATAACAGTTATATTTATCAGATGGTTACACAGCAGACACAAGTTAGTGAGTAGCACATGTTTATATGATTATATTATTTATGACGTTCAAGGGACACTGAACCCAAATTTGTTCATTTGTAATTCAGAAAGAGCATGCAATTTTAAGCAACTTTCTAATTTACCCCTATTATCAATTTTTTTCTTCGTTCTCTTGCTATCATTATTTGAAAAAGAAGGCATCTAAGCTTTTTTTTGGTTTCAGTACTCTGGACAGCACTTTTTTATTGGTGGATGAATTTATCCACGAATCAGCAAGGACAACCCAGGTTGTTCACCAAAAATGGGCCGGCATCTAAACTTACATTCTTGCATTTCAAATAAAGATACCAAGATAATGAAGAAAATTTGATAATAGGAGTAAATTCGAAATTTGCTTAAAATTTCATGCTCAATCTGAATCATGAAATTAAATTTTTGGGTACAGTGTCCCTTTAAAGGGACATGAAACCCACTTTATTATTTCTTTCATGATTCAGATAGAGAATACAATTTTAAACAACTTTCTAATTTACTTCTATTATCTAATTTTTTTCATTCTTTGTATCGGTTGTTGAATGAGCAGCAATGCACTAATGGTTTCTAACTGAACACATGGGTGAGCCAATCACTATATATATATATATATATATATATATATATATATATATATATATATATATATATATATATATATATATATATATATATATATATATATATATATATATATATATATATATATTACATATACATGCAGCCACCAATCAACAGCTAAATCCTAGGTTCTCTGCTGCTCATGGATGTGCCTAGATAAACCTTTCAGCAAAGGATAACAAGAGAAGGAAGCAAATTAAATAATAGACGTAAATTGGAAAGTTGTTTAAAATTGTATTCTCTATCTGAATCATGAAAGAAAAAATGTGGGTTTCATGTCCCTTTTTAAATCTCACAAACTGTGAGATGCTAACTACATTATGATAGCACACAGCCGTATACCTCTCTAGTACCTTATTACTGTGTCGCCACAGTAATTATAAATCTCAATGATCTTTTCTTCATTTGTTGCACAATTTTTTTTTCTGGTCATGGCACATAAACAATATAAGTCATTAAAAGAACAGTACACTAAAATTGTTTTTCCATTAATATATTTTAATTGACTTGTTATACCAACTGCAGAGTAAAAAATATTTGAGAAATTGCATTTTCATGCTTATTTGTGTATATGAAGTAGCTGATTTTGTGCTTTGAAACCACAGCCTATTACAATGGTTGAACTTAAAGGTGATATCAGATCTCATTATGTTCTAAATTTGTGTAAACAGAATTTTTTCCTTATCTTTTATTTGACTGGAACACCAAAGCTCAATACATAGAGAGAACAATGGAAAATTATCATTTTATTACTTAACTATCCTGCATCCCACTGAGAGTGTAATCTCTTCTGCTGGCTGTGTATACTTAGGCTATTCAATAGCCTATACTCCAGTATTAATTTGTTCAGTATAGGTGGCGATACCACAGGCTAAATCGGCTATTTCAAATGCTGAAATAGGAGTAAAGGAGCTACTTGTAACCAATTTAATACACTCTAGCAGGTTAAAAGGATCATTGGGAATAATTTAAAGGGGAGACATTTTTTGGGTGAACTGTCCCTTTAAGCTAAAAAAGGAAGAAAAAAAAAACAGAGGGAAAGTACCACAATGTGTATTTGGTGTTATTTTCTGTCTAGGAAATACACAAACTGTTTTTTTATGGTAACGTTATAAAAACTAGATCATGGGATATAAAACAGAATCTGCTTTATTTGTGCAGATGAAGATAAAAGTGGAAGTTGAGATGAGAGAAGATCTGTGTGTGAAGTGTTAGGTAGAAGTCCTAGATAATGAAACCAGCTCACATAGACAAGCTGTGTGTGCTGATACACAGTATAATTATAGCACTACAGCTGCAGTAGTACTGGGTCTGTGTCACATAGACAAGCTGTGTGTGCTGATACACAGGTATAATTATAGCACTACAGCTGCAGTAGTACTGGGTCTGTGTCACATAGACAAGCTGTGTGTGCTGATACACAGATATAATTATATCACTACAGCTGCAGTAGTACTGGGTCTGTGTCACATAGACAAGCTGTGTGTGCTGATACACAGGTATAATTATAGCACTACAGCTGCAGTAGTACTGGGTCTGAGTTACATAGACAAGCTGTGTGTGCCGATACACAGTATAATTATAGCACTTCAGCTGCAGTAGTACTGGGTCTGAGTCACATAGACAAGCTGTGTGTGCTGATACACATGTGTGATTATAGAACTACAGCTGCAGTAGTACTGGATCTGATCTCACATAGACAAGCTGTGTGTGCTGATACACAGGTATAATTATAGAACTACAGCTGCAGTAGTCCTGGGTCTGATCTCACATAGACAAGCTGTGTGTGCTGATACAGAGGTATAATTATATCACTACAGCTGCAGTAGTACTGGGTCTGAGCTCACATAGACAAGCTGTGTGCTCTGATACACAGTATTATTTTAGCACTACAGCTGCAATAGTACTGGGTCTGAGTCACATAGACAAGCTGTGTGTGCTGATACACATGTATGATTATAGAACTACAGCTGCAGTAGTACTGGATCTGATCTCACATAGACAAGCTGTGTGTGCTGATACACAGGTATAATTATAGAACTACAGCTGCAGTAGTACTGGGTCTGTGTCACATAGACAAGCTGTGTGAGCTGATACACAGGTATAATTATAGCACTACAGCTGCAGCAGTACTGGGTGTGAGTCACATAGACAAGCTGTGTGTGCTGATACACAGGTATAATTATAGCACTACAGCTGCAGTAGTACTGGGTCTGTGTCACATAGACAAGCTGTGTGTGCTGATACACAGGTATAATTATAGTACTACAGCTGTAGTAGTACCGGGTGTGAGTCACGTAGACAAGCTGTGTGTGCTGATACACAGGTATAATTATAGCACTACAGCTGCAGTAGTACTGGGTGTGAGTCACATAGACAAGCTGTGTGTGCTGATACACAGTATAATTATAGCACTACAGCTGCAGTAGTACTGGTTGTGAGCTCCTATTAACTCCTATTATCAATTTTACTTAATTCCCTTGCTATTTTTATTTGAGAAGCAGGAATGTAAAGCTTAGGAGCTGGCCCATTTTAGGTTCAGCACCCTGTATAGCGCTTTCTTATTGGTGGCTTATTCCTGCTTTACAAATAAAGAAAGCAAAGGAGCAAAGAAAATTTGATAATTGTAAATTAATAAGTTGCTTAAAATTGCATGCTATATCTGAATCAATAAAGAAAAAAATTGGGTTTAGTGTCCCTTTAAGTGTATGGAGATTACTCAGGAGCAGAAATCTGTATTTAAGCAGGAGATATTTTGTCCCTCTCTGGCATCTTTTCTTCTTTTGAAAGCACCAAAGGCGACTTCCATTGTCCCCAATATACTTGTTCCTATGAATTATTCCATTGTCCCCTACACTCCATAATACAAGGTAATTAAAGGTAATGCGGTTGTAATTGCTGAACACCTATCTGTTTTATGGTTATTAATCAGTTTCCTTGAAAAATTAAGAGACAAAATATGTTAAACATGTCTGGGAATAATAAATCTGTGTACAACAAAGTAATTTCCTGCTGTAATTACAGGGCGTTCAGAGGAAAACCCGGGCACTGGGCTATTAAATGTGAAGGAGGAGGATGAGAAAGATGACATGAATGGTCATCAGACTGAAATTCATTGCTCCCTCCCTGCCGGTGAGTAGTAATATGTGAGAGTCTGCCGGGGCTGTATACACAGTTACTTACTGATCTCCCTTGTAGTTTACTGTCTGGTTTATAAGCGCAGATAACAAAATGTCCCTTGTTTAGTTCATGTTGTAGTTTTATACCGATAAATAGTGGAGTATAGCCCAGAATAAAGGCCTTAAACAAAAAAGTAGAAGAATTGAGGGAAGGTATCTGTGATTTTAGTGCTATTGTCTGTCTGGGAAATACACAAACTGTTTTATGGTAAAGTTATATATTTGTACAGATGAAGATAACCCTGATATAGTGAAAGTGGAGATAACAGAAGATATGTGTGTGAGTCGTCAACTGGAAGCCCCGGATGAGGAAACCAGTGACAATATCAGCCCAGGTGAGTGGTTTACACGTGTGTTGTGTCTGAGGGATGCGAGTTTTATAGTTGAGTTTACGTGTGTGTGGTTTCTTTGTGAGGGATAATCCAAATGAAAAATGTTCACAGCACGTTTTATAAAACATTATTTTATTATGATAGCACACAAAACATAGCAACGTTTCAGCCTGTACGCCTTTAATCAAACGTGATTAGAGCATACAGTCCAGAAACGTCCTTATGTTTTGTGTGCTATCATATTAGAACATTTTAAGGGAGGTGATGTGAACATTTTTCATTTAGATTATGATTGGCAGCTTTGCAGAGGCTCCAGTTTACAGTGGCACCTGACTTCTAATAATCCCCAAAACCTACTTTTTCTTATTAATAAATATAAAGTAATCACTGCTGCCTATTTTATCTGTTTCTCTTAGTCCAAACTTTTGAAGGAGATTGTTTTGAAATAGTGTTGATCCAGTGCTTGATTTCCTATGTAAGCTGCCATATTGGTCCAGGCGCCATCCTTTCAGTCATGAAGACGAAGAAGAGTTTTCTTGGTCCCTAATTCAAGGATATCAATCTGGGGAACCATAATACACTCCCTATCTAGGTAGTTTTTGTCTGACAAGAGTCAGGGAATCTAGTCTTTCAGTCCGCTCCTTGGCCTTCAGTGGTTCAGTACATGGAGGTAACTGGACTGATCGTAGCAGCATTGAACTTCATCCCATTTACTTGGTTTCTTCTCAGACCGCTGCGATTTATCATGCTTAGATTATGGAACGGAGATTGGGACGATTTGTCTCCTCTAATATTAAATATTGGAACAGGAGACAAGGGATCCTCTTCAATGTTGATAGACCCGGGATCATCTCTCCCAGGGGACTTGTTTTTGCAGACCGTCTGGGAGGATTGTGACAGCAGACCCAAGCCCTCTACGCTGGGATACAGTTTGGGGTTCCCTAAGGGATTAGGGTGTTTGGTATCTGACAGAGTCTGCTCTTCCTTTAACCATTTTGGATGAGAGAGCGATTTTCCATGCTCTTCTGGCCTGGTTCTAGTTAGCCTCAGTCCAGTTTATCGGTTCCAGTTGGAACATATCTTCAGTGGTTTACCTTAACCATCAAGAGGGAACGAGAGGGATTCCTTAGCGCTGTCAGAGGTATCCAAGATAGTCCATTCCTGCTGTCTGTCGACGTTCCTCCTCCCAGGGGTGGACTGGGAGACAGACTTCCTGAGCAGGCAGACTTCTTGTCCGGGAGTATAGACACTCCATCCGGAAGGTTTTCCCAGCTTGATTCTAAGATGGGGTCAGCCGAAATTAGTTCTCGTGGTATCTTGTCAGCATGACGGGTCACGAGGTACAGTTTGCGGTCAGGGGATCCTCAGGAGGTAGTGATAACCGCCCTGGTGGTACCATAGGCCTTTAGTTTTGCATACCTTTTTTCCTTCGTTTGACCTTCTTCCTCGGGTTATTGTTCGAGTCAATCAAGAAAGGGGCTCGGTGATCTTCATTGCAGATCTAGTGGACATGTTGTCTCTTCCACCTTGGAGACTTCAGTTGAGAAAGAACCTTTTACTTCAAGGACCTTTCTTTCATCGAGATCTAGCTTCTCTGAAGCTGACTGATTGGAGATTGAAAACTCAATCGGGTCCAAGCGGATATTTCAGAATTGGTCATAGAGACCATGATCCAGACTCGTTATCCTGTGACTAGAAAAATTCTTTTTAGTGGTATTGATCCAAGGGCTACTCTTGGAGTAGAGTTTGTGATCCTGGAATTTTATTCTTTCTCCAAGAAGGTTTGGAGAAGTTTGTTGGCGAGTTCCCTTAAGGGTTAAATCTCGGCCTTATAATACACAAACCTCTGGCAGATGTTCCAGATGTACAATTTTTTTTGTCAGGCCTTAGTCAGAATCATGCCTGTGTTGAAACCAGCTTCAAACCAGTTACTCCTCCATGGAGTCTTTATTTAGTTCCAAAGGTTCTTCTGGGGGTTCCAATTGAACCTATGCCTTCTTTAGATATTAAGTTATTATATCGAAGGTTTTATTTCTTGTTGTTATTCCTTACGCTTGTAGAGTGTCAGAACTTTCGACTTTTCAGTGAGAGTCTCTTTATCTTATTTTCCATTCAGATAAGGTAGTTTTTCCGTACTAAATTAGGACTTCTTCCTAAGGTTGTTTCTGATCGGAACATTAATCAGGAGATTGTTGTTGCTTCCTTGTGTCCTATTCCTTCTCAGAGGGAAAGACTTCTGCACAATTTGGACGTGGTCCGTGCTTTAAAGTTTTACCTGCAGGCGACTAAGGACTTTCGTCAGTCTTCTTTGTTTGTGGTTTTCTCAGGAAAACGCAAGGGACAGAAAGCTACGGCTACTTTTCTTTCTTTTTGGCTGATGAGTATCATACGTTTTGCATATGAGACTACTGGACAGCAGCATCCCGAGAGAGTTACAGCTCATTCCACGAGGGCTGTTGCTTCCTCATGGGTGTTCAAAAATGAAGCTTCTGTAGAACAGATTTGCAAGGCTGCAGCCTGGTCCTCTCTTCACACTTTTTCAAAGTTTTACAAATTTGACACTTTTGCCTCGGCTGAGGCTGTTTATGGGAGAAAGGTTCTTTAAGCAGTGGTGCCTTTCGTTTAGGTTCCCTGTCTTGTCCCTCCTGTATCATCTGTGTACTCTAGCTTGGGTATTGAATCCCATTAGTAATTAAGATGATCCGTGGACTCATCGTGTCATAAAAAAGAAAATAAAATTTATGCTTACCTGATGATAAATTTATTTCTTTTTTGACCTGATGAGTCCACGGCCCGCCCTGTTTTTATAAGACAGGTTGTTGGTTATTATAAACTTCAGACACCTCTGCACCTTGGCTTTTCCTTTCTTCCTTTAACTTTGGTCGAATGACTGGAGTGGGAGGGAAGGAAGAAGTTATTTAACAGCTTTTCTGTGGTGCTCTTTGCCTCCTCCTGCTGACCAGGAGGTGAATATCCCATTAGTAATTAAGATGATCCGTGGACTCATTGTGTCAAAAAAGAAATAAATTTATAAGGTAAGCATAAATTTTCTTTTTTATTAATAAGAAAAAGTAGGTTTCAGCAATTTTCATCAGGTGTTTAATGTCCCTTTAAGTGCTGTTGCTGAGTATGTGTGAAGGATACATTACAGCTGAGTGTGCATGTATGTTTAGTCTGAGGGATACAGGTTACAGTAGAGTTTGCATGTATATTGTGTCTGAGATTCTTGGGTCACAGAGAAGTGTGCATATTAAGGGCTTGATTACGTGGATCGCAAATTTTTCCCAAGCTACTAAACGGGCAAAATTGCCAGTTTGCGGGCGAGCAATAAATAACCATCCATTACAAGTCTTTGGTTATTGCTACTGCAAGCTTGCGGTAGCAGTTAGCGTTTATAAAATTAACCAGATGTGTATTTTATTAAAAAATTAATATTGTAGCATTTTTATTTTTTAATGAAATAACTGCACTAGGCTTTTTCTTTTTTATGACACAATGAGTCCACGGATCATCTTGATTACTAATGGGATATTCACCTCCTGGTCAGCAGGAGGCGGCAAAGGGCACCACAGCAAAGCTGTATATATAGCTCCTCCCTTCCCTCCCACCCCAGTCATTCTCTTTGCCTACGTTAGTGATAGGAAGTGGTAAAGTGAGGTGTTAAACTCTTGATTGAAGAATCTAATCTATTATTTTTAAAGTAGTACAAGATTGTGCTGCTTTGTCCTAGGGTGTAGCCATAGTCCATATCAGTCTCTTCAGTAGAGCATTGGTGGCTTTAGAGCAATGAGAACTTGTTGGACTTAATTCTCACTGTGCCTCCCATACATTTATGCTGCCCTAATCCTGATAGCCTAAGCAAGATTTATCAGGCTTTATCATTTTTCCACAGGGCTATGTGAGGGAGAGGACTTCTCAATCCTGCTGAGCTGCCCTGCTGTCAGGCAGATTTTAAAGGTAAGTGCTGACTTTTTCTTCTGGGTCTGGGGCATCTCAGAGGAAGTGGAGCACTTTATTTTCAAAAAGGGACATAACTCCTATTTCTATAGGGGGGGACCCTGTGACAGCAAGTGATAAGCAGGCACTGGGCTAAGGGCTTAATCTCTATAGCTGAGTATAGAAGGACTCAGTAGGAGGGGATTGTGTTTGGTGACAAGTTCAGTTAGTTTCACATATTTGGGCTAAGATGCTACCTATCAAGCGGTAGCACTATTTTGAACTAGAGCCTCAGTTACTCCCAGTGGCTATTTTTAAACACTAATGATAATGGCGACCGGGAGATCGATAGTGGTGACACCCACGATGGAGGGAGCTTGTTTAGCGCTGATTTGAGAGCGCACACTACTGTTTTAAGTACACTGTTAGTGGCGAGTGGCAGAGTAATTGTTATCACGCCCACGGGGGGCGGAGCTATGTTTGGCGCCGTTTTGGACTGCGCACTTCCTATTTTACTTCCTCAGGAAGGGACCAAGAGGTCCTGTTAGGTGTCTCTTGGTTTTATGTTTGTGATGCCAATGGGTTTTATAAAAATTGATTTTCTGAACCTACTCCTCTTTTTAAGTGCATGCTGTTTATGAGTTATTGACAAAAATCAAGATATGCCATAAATTTTCTCCTAATGTGTCCCAAAGAATTTATAGCCCACATGCAGTGCCCTGCGCTTCTACTCCACCTGGAGTTACCTTGCATTTCATGCATTGTCTGATTTTTCCACACTGTAGGGAAAAATACAAAAAGGAAATGTATCTTGGAAGAGGAGGATACTTGGGTAGTATCTGAGAGGGAATTCTCAGACTCAGATGGGGTAATACCTCATCTGATACTGAGGTTGTTTTCCTTCAGTTTTTGCTTGAATACCTCCAATTATAACTTGTAGAGGTTTTAGCTTCCTTGGACGACTCCGTTAATTCCGGAGTAGTCGATCCTAAAGATTCCAATAAATTATACTAAAGGGTTGTGGTTCTTCCTTTTAGTCTAGTCACTGCTCCCAGAATTTTCACAAAGGTTCTGGGATCGCTGTTGGCGGTGCTTCGGTTACGGGGCATTGGAATGGCGTCCTATCTGGATGATATTCTAGTCCAGGCCCCGTCATTTCAACAAGCAAGATCTCACGTGGACATGGTACTATCCTTCCTGCGATTTCACGGGTGGAAGGTAAATTAGGAAAAGAGATCCCTAGTCCCAAATACAAGGGTAACTTCCTTGGGGACCATAATAGATTCCCAATTAATGAAGATTTTTCTGACAGATGTCAGGGAATCAAAGATAATCTATACTTCTCTAGTACTTCAGTCCACTCGACCATCAGTGGCTCAGTGCATGGAGGTAATCGGGTTGATGGTGGCAGCTATGGACATCATCCCATTTGCTCGGTTCCATTTCAGACCTTTGCAGTCAAGCATGCTCAGGCAATGAAACGGAGACTATACCAGTTTGTCTCCTCAAATACTACTGGAGCAGGAGACGAGGGATTCTCTTCAATGGTGGTTGTCTCTGGATCATCTCTCCAGGGGATCATGCTTCCGCAGACCATCCTGGGTGATCGTGACAAGACGCCAGCCTTCTAGGGGGGGCTTCCTAAAGGCTCAGGGAGTTTTTCCTATAAACATTCTGGAGCTGAGAGTGATCTTCAATGCTCTTCTGGCCTGGCCCCAGTTAGCCTCGGTCCAGTTATCAGGTTCCAGTCGGACAACATAACTTCAGTGGCTTACATCAATCACCAGGGAGGAACGAGGAGTTCCTTAGCGATGACAGAGGTAACCAAAATAATTCAGTGGGCGGAGGCCCATTCTTGCTGCCTGTCGGCGATCCTCATCCCAGGGGTGGACACTGGGAGGCGGACTTTCTGAGCAGACAGGCTTTTCATTTGGGAGAGTGGGAACTCCATCCGGAAGTGTTTTCCAGCGTGATTCTCAAGTGGGGTCAGCTGGAATTAGATCTCATGGCATCTCGACAGAATGCCAAGCTCCCAAGATACTTTAGTGGTCCAGGGACCCCCAGGCGGAAATGATAGATGCCTTGGCGGTTCCTTGGACCTTCAGTCTAGCATACCTATTTCCTCCGTTTGCTCTTCTGTCTCGAGTCATTGCTCGAATCAAGCAGGAGAAGGCATCAGTGATCCTAATGCACCGGCCTGGTCTTGCAGGATTTGGTAGGAAGATCTGGTGGACATGTCATCTCTGCCACCTTGGAAACTTTCATTGAGGAAGGACCTTCTAATTCAAGGGCCCTTCCTTCACCCAAATCTAGTTTCTCTGAAGCTGACTGCTTGGAGATTGAATGCTTAATTTTATCAAAGTGGGGTTTTTCTTTTTTTTTTTTTTTTTTTAAAGTTTTTATTGAGGTTGTGCGAAAACAATACAACATATATGAAGCATCATATCCTTCAATAAGCATAAATGGTACTTTCAGTTTAGCAACTTTTGCGCAGATACAAGAAAAAAAAAAATTAAATTCTCCAAATGAATACTCTTGTAGAAAGAAACAAACAAACATTGGAACCTCTTTTTCTTTTCATAAGCTAATATTAGCAGTTTGAGTGGTCACATTAGGACCTATAAGCGTAGAGTAGTTTAGTAGTTGGTTTTTAAATGGTAGCAATAGTGAAAATATCATTTTGCGATATAACTAGCATTGTAAAGTATGTAAGTATATTGGGCTAGAAACCCGAGCAATCTTGTTACGCTAGGCATAGAAGACAGGGTCAACTTTACATTATGCTGCAAGGGTTATTAGTAAAAAAATACTATAGTTGGGATGCGGCACAGGAAAGATAGGCCGCGTAGTTAGCCCTCCTACAAGAGGAGGTTTATTATGGAGAGGGGGGGGGGGGGGGGGGGGAGGTGGTAAAGGGAATATAATAAATAAAATATGTGGCTTAGGAACTAAGAGGCTCATTATGGGTTAGGGGAGGGCAGTCAAATAGATGTGGTAATGTAGTAAATACTAAGTAGGCAGGTTTTAGCGTTACAGGGCAACATGGTCATACATAAAATCTCATGAGCATGTTGGTTAACAAGGGAAAAATAAGAGTGGACTGGTGACATATTAGGTTAGTGGTGTATCTGGTATACTAGAGCCTAGTTCTAAACTTTACAGACCCAACAAGGTGCATGTAGCTCATTCAAGATATAATGTACAGTAAGATATTGAATAATAACAGCCGGGCAGGACCAGCCCACGCCCATAATAGGCATAGAAAACTATATGTCACCACAAAGCAATGGCCACCACACCATGCCCAGAATACTGTAAATTATGCTTCACATCAATAGCTCAGAATAACTAATATTATTAAGTGGGCACAGGGTCTGTACAGATATGTAGGAGAGCGTTGGGTAGAATACCTAGTAAAAACACAGTCTGCATGAATAGGTGTTAATAATGGAGCATTATCATTAAGGGAAAAGGGCCTAGGAAAGTATATGCTGTATAGCAACTGTACTGCTGGACATTGTGCGTGTTAGGGAGCTGCCTCGGCCGCAGGCAGCGCCTTTGCTGTAGAGGAATAAGCCGCAGCAGGCATAGTAGTAGAAAATAGGCCACATTCTAGCAGAGAGAAGCATAGTGTTAGAATTGCACTAAACACTACAACTAGAACTTGTTGCACATGCACAATAACTTTCTGTATATCAGAATATGAAAAAACTCCCAAAAATACAGTTGAATACTTAGTTACTGCAGATCAGCTATTAATGGGTATTAAGCTGCAGAAAGATTCTAAGAAATTGCAAACAGGTGCCTAGCACCTATGAGCTAGATGTATTAGAGCAAACATATAACTAGGAATTGAGTTTTAACTTTAGAACATTGCATATATAACCAGTCTAATATGAACATAGATATTGTACCAAAATAAAGTATATACGGGATAGTAGAACTAATTTGTAGGAGTGCATAGTGTCCATATACATTTTAATTATCTCTAGATAGCTATACATGTCACATAATGTCAAAAACTGAGCCACCCTGCCACGTGAACACGGGCCCTATGTCCCACGGCAGGGTAAAATATAACATTAGGCATAAAAGCATATTTAACAATCGGAGAGACTTTGATCTTGATGTGCCTTAACATAAAAATAGGCTCCAACTAATAAAGCAGGCAAATCACATATATAAATATAAGTTAGTTCTGGCCATAAAGCCCAAAATGCAAGGCAGATCGTCTTAATGGAGTCAGAGTTTAATTATAAGATACTGTTTTTAAGGTAGTCACCACCCGTGTTTGTGCAGAGAATGTACTTAACTGAAGGCTCCTGTAATGGCGGGTGACATATCCATTATGTGCCCGGTGGCTGCATTTACACAACCAGCCCTCAGCCGATGCCAGATTTGAGGCGAGGTGGCATATTAAGTGTCAGTGGTAAAGCGTTGCGTCTCCAACCAGGAATATTCCCACACTGTGTATGTGTCGCTGTCACATCTAGCTCAACGCTACTATCCCATAGCTGAGGAGAAGAGAACCAAATATGGCTGCCATCCACGGATGCTACGCACCTGATGTTGCAATGTAGGACTGGCATCAGGATTTGGTCTCCCATGTAGCGTGTCTGCTCAAAAGCCGACCTGCAAACCAGATCCGCAGTAGTGTAGCTTCTGACCCTAGTATCGCAGTCCAGCCAGACCTCTCGGCTGTAGTTGCGAGTATCTCTGTGCATTGGGGGATCAACATGGTAGCAGAAGACCTCGTGGCTCAGTGCTGTAGCGCAACTGACCTGGAAGGTGGCAGGATCAACAGACTCCATAGCCTGGGCAACATGGCTATCAGCAGGCTGTATGGGTTTGACCTCACCCGCATCTGTGTTAGTGAAACAGTCGTGTAGATCTTGCTCCAATCTATCAAAATGATCCTGTAGGAGCCGTTCCACTGCTAGCCACCAGACATCCCAGGCCCCCATCGTAGATTATCTTCCAGATCTCATAAAGAGCTAAAAATAGTCAACTGAGGGTTCCCAGTGATTCCGATAGTGCTGTGCTTGAGAATGTCCCCTTTTAATATAAAGAAGGTTACTTTAGATACCAATACATATTACTTGTAAGATTTGGGAGCCAAGAGCTCTTCACATATGCGTCTGGTATCCCTGATAGTTGGCTCCGCCCCCCCCCCCCCAAAGTGGGGTTTTTCTGAGTCGGTCATTGAGACCATGATCCAGACTCGTAAGCCTGTAACTAGAAAGATTTACTTTAAGATATGTCGTAAATATCTATATTGGTGTGAATCCAAGGGCTACTCATGGAGTAGAGTTAGAATTACTAGAATGTTATCTTTTCTCCAAGAGGGTTTGGAAAAAGGATTATCGACAAGTTTCCTAAATGGGCAAATTTCTGCCTTATCTATGTTACACAATCGTCTGGCAGGTGTTCCAGATGTTCAATCATTTTGTCAGGCATTGGTCAGGATCAGACCTGTGTTACTCCTCCTTGGAGTTTGAATTTAGTTTTTTTAAAGTTCTTCAAGGGGCTCCGTTTGAGCCTATGTATTCCTTAGATATTAAATTGTTATCTTGGAAAGTTTTATTTCTGATAAGGTAGATTTACGTACTAAGTTAGGATTTCTTCCTAAGGTAGTTTCTACCGGAACATTAATCAGGAGATTGTTATTCCTTCCTTGTGTCCCAATCCTACTTCTCTGAAGAAACGTCTTTTGAACAATTGGGACATGGTTCGTCCCTTAAAGTGTTACCTGCAGGTGACTAAGGATTCTCGTCAGTCTTCGGCATTGTTTGTAGTTTGCTCTTGAAAACGTAAGGGACAGAAAGCTACGGCTACTTTCTTTTTGGCTGAGGAGTATTATCGTTTTGCATATGAGACTGCTGGACAGCAGCATCCGGAGAGAGTTTCGGCTCATTCCACGAGGGCTATTGCTTTCAAGAATGATGCTTCAGTGGAACAGATTTGCAAGGCTGCAATTTAGTCCTCTCTTCACACTTTTTCAAAATTCTACAAGTTTGTCACTTTTGCCTCGGCTGAGGCCGCTTTTGGGAGAAAGGTTCTTCAAGCAGTGGTGCCTTCCGTTTTAGGTTCCCTGTCTTGTCCCTCCCATATCATCTGTGTACTCTATCTTGGGTATTGAATCCCATTAGTAATTAAGATGATCCGTGGACTCATCATGTCATCAAAAAAGTAAAGAAAATTTATGCTTACCTGATAAATTTATTTATTTTTTGACACGATGAGTCCACGGCCCGCCCTGTTCTTGTAAGACCGATTGTGGGTTATTGTAAACTTCAGACACCTCTGCACCTTGGTTTTTCCTTTCTTTCCTTAACTTCGGTCGAATGACTGGAGTGGGAGGGAAGGGAGGAGCTATTTAACAGCTTTGCTGTGGTGCTCTTTGCCGCCTCCTGCTGACCAAGAGGTGAATATCCCATTAGTAATTAAGATGATCCGTGGACTCATCGTGTCAAAAAAGAAATACATTTATCAGGTAAGCATAAATTTTCTTTTTTGGGGACTAAAGTTGTCGAGAGTGGGATGTAAGAAAAAAAAAAAAAGAACAGCACTGAAAAGTGCATTTACATTGCGTCTGTGGGAACGTGTGTTCCCTGTTAATATATATGTATATGCTTATTTACATATATATTTATGTGTTAATACAGTATGTGTATATACAAATAGTAACACATAAGTATATATCTATATAGTTATATATATATATATATATATATATATATTTACAATTTGCTGCCATCGCTGTGCGACTTACCCCGTTCGCTACGCTAGTTCTCATTGGAGCCTATGGAAGGGCGTTCTCGTGAGCACTATGCTTCCCAGCATGTGCTGGTATTAGTGGAGCAAAATAAATATTTAACGCTCCACTTGTAATCTGGCCCCAAATATGATAATCTGCTAAATAGTTATCTCATGTGCCCATTGTAACTTCTGGGTCATCACATGATTTTATTTATAAGGAGGTAGATGTTGATGCATCCCACAAATACTATACAAATACATGTGTATTCTCACTGTACAGGCCGCATGGATGTGACACCTGCAGAGGGCTCAGCGGTTGAGCACAGAGGAGAACCGTATGTGCTTGATCACGTGAAGACTGAGGGGGATGAAGTTCCTATAAATACGGCTACAGGTGATTAGCGCATATTAGCGGGTCGTGAAACACAATATTTTTCTTTCATGATTACAATTTCTTTCATGTAATTGGCAAGAGTCCATGAGCTAGTGACGTATGGGATATACATTCCTACCAGGAGGGGCAAAGTTTCCCAAACCTCAAAATGCCATTAAATACACCCCTCACCACACCCACAATTCAGTTTTACAAACTTTGCCTCCCATGGAGGTGGTGAAGTAAGTTTGTGCTAGATTTCTACGTTGATATGCGCTTCGCAGCAGGCTGAAGCCCGGTTTTCCTCTCAGAGTGCAGTGAATGTCAGAGGGATGTGAAGAGAGTATTGCCTATTTGAATACCATGGTCTTCCTCTAGGGGATCTATTTCATAGGTTCTCTGTTATCGGTCGTAGAGATTTCTTCTCCTACCTCCCTTTTCAGATTGACGATATACTCTTATATACCATTACCTCTACTGATTCTCGTTTCAGTACTGGTTTGGCTATCTACTTTATGTAGATGAGTGTCTTTGGGTAAGTAAGTCTTATTTTATTTATGACACTATCAGCTATGGTTTGGCACTTTATATGTAAAGTTCTAAATATATGTTTTATACTTATATTTGCCATGATTCAGGTCAATCAGTTTATTTTCCTTTCAGACTGTCAGTTTCATTTTTTGGGAAAATGCATATGAATGAAATATTTTTCTTACCTAAATTTTCAATTGACTTTTTTCCTTTAAATTGTGGGCTGTTAGGCTTGCGGATGCAAAAAATGCTAGAATTTATTGCGTCATTTTTGGCGCGAGATTGACGTTTGTCTAACGCCAATGACGTCATTTCCGAAGTGCTGTTTGAAGTTAACAGACAAATATGCAGTATCACTGTAAAGCAGCAGTGCATTAATTATTAACTGGCTTTTTTCAAACACTCCCCTAGCCTTTCCCAGTCTGCAAAGCTGTTTGTTCTGAATTTAAGACGTTCTTAAGAGCATTGCATCTTTTTATTACTACATTTCTATTTTGGACCAAGAGAAAAAGAAACAAATTTATTCGACATTTTATAATTTAGTTTGTCTGCAGCTAATTTGCAATGCAATTTTCAACTACTGCACTATATTATAAAACGTTAAAAATGGTTTATTCTTTATTTAACCAACACATTGCAATTGAACTGGTTCTTTAGTGTAACTGCCTAATTTAAAATTGAATTTTATTTAAAAATGGCCCGCAGAAACATTTTCACTAAAAAAATCTCATCATAGAAAGTGAAAAAAAATTCTGCCACTGGGGTGCTATAATTATACCTGTGTATCAGCACACACAGCTTGTCTATATGACTCACACCCAGTACTACTGCAGCTGTAGCGCTATAATTATACTGTATATCAGCACACACAGCTTGTCTATGTGACTCAGACCTAGTACTAATGCAGCTGTAGTGCTATAATTAAACCTGTGTATCAGCACACACAGCTTGTCTATATGACTCACACCCAGTACTACTGTAGCTGTAGTGCTATAATTATACCTGCGTATCAGCACACACAGCTTGTCTATGTGACTCACACCCAGTACTACTGCAGCTGTACTGCTATAATTATACCTGTGTATCAGCACACACAGCTTGTCTATATGAGATCAGACCCAATACTACTGCAGGTGTAGTGCTATAATTATACCTGTGTATCAGCACACACAGCTTGTCTGTGACACAGACCCAGTACTACTGCAGCTGTAGTGCTATAATTATACTGTGTATCAGCACACACAGCTTGTCTATGTGACTCAGACCCAGTACTACTGCAGCTGTAGTGCTATAATTATACTGTGTATCAGCACACACAGCTTGTCTGTGACACAGACCCAGTACTACTGCAGCTGTAGTGCTATAATTATACTGTGTATCAGCATATACAGCTAGTCTATATGACTCACACCCAGTACTACTGTAGCTGTAGTGCTATAATTATACGTGTGTATCAGCACACACAGCTTGTCTATATGACTCACACCCAGTACTACTGTAGCTGTAGTGCTATAATTATACCTAGGTATCAGCACACACAGCTTGTCTATATGACTTGCACCCAGTACTACTGCAGCTGTAGTGCTATAATTATACCTGTGTATCAGCACACACAGCTTGTCTATATGACTCACACCCAGTACTACTGTAGCTGTAGTGCTATAATTATACCTATGTATCAGCACACACAGCTTGTCTATGTGACTCAGACCCAGTACTACTGTAGCTGTAGTGCTATGATTATACCTGTGTATCAGCACACACAGCTTGTCTATGGTGACTCACCCAGTACTACTGCAGCTGTAGTGCTATAATTATACTGTGTATCAGCACACACAGCTTGTCTATATGACTCTCACCCAGTACTACTGCAGCTGTAGTGCTATAATTATACTGTGTATCAGCACACACAGCTTGTCTATGTGACTCAGACCCAGTACTACTGCAGCTGTAGTGCTATAATTATACTGTGTATCAGCATATACAGCTAGTCTATATGACTCACACCTAGTACTACTGTAGCTGTAGTGCTATAATTATACCTGTGTATCAGCATATACAGCTTGTCTATGTGACTCACACCCAGTACTACTGCAGCTGTAGTGCTATAATTATACTGTGTATCAGCACACACAGCTTGTCTATGTGACACAGACCCAGTACTACTGCAGCTGTAGTGCTATAATTATACCCGTGTATCAGCACACATAGCTTGTCTATATGACTCACACCCAGTACTACTGTAGCTGTAGTGCTATAATTATACCTAGGTATCAGCACACACAGCTTGTCTATATGACTCGCACCCAGTACTACTGCAGCTGTAGTGCTATAATTATACCTGTGTATCAGCACACACAGCTTGTCTATGTGACACAGACCCAGTACTACTGCAGCTGTAGTGCTATAATTATACCCGTGTATCAGCACACATAGCTTGTCTATATGACTCACACCCAGTACTACTGTAGCTGTAGTGCTATAATTATACCTAGGTATCAGTACACACAGCTTGTCTATATGACTCGCACCCAGTACTACTGCAGCTGTAGTGCTATAATTATAACGTGTATCAGCACACACAGCTTGTCTATATGACTCACACCCAGTACTACTGTAGCTGTAGTGCTATAATTATACCTGCTTATCAGCACACACAGCTTGTCTATGTGACTCACACCCAGTACTCTACTGCGCTGTACTGCTATAATTATACCTGTGTATCAGCACACACAGCTTGTCTATATGAGATCAGACCCAATACTACTGCAGGTGTAGTGCTATAATTATACCTGTGTATCAGCACACACAGCTTGTCTATGTGACTCACACCCAGTACTACTGCAGCTGTAGTGCTATAATTACACCTGTGTATCAGCACACACAGCTTGTCTATGTGAGATCAGACCCAGTACTACTGCAGCTGTAGAGCTATAATTATACTGTGTATCAGCACACACAGCTTGTCTATGTGACTCACACCCAGTATTACTGCAGTTGTAGTGTTATAATTAAACCTGTGTATCAGCACACACAGATTGTCTATATGAGATCAGACCCAATACTACTGCAGGTGTAGTGCTATAATTATACCTGTGTATCAGCACACACAGCTTGTCTATGTGACTCACACCCAATACTACTGCAGCTGTAGTGCTATAATTATACCTATGTATCAGCACACACAGCTTGTCTATGTGAGACAGACCCAGTACTACTGCAGCTGTAGAGCTATAATTATACCTGTGTATCAGCACACACAGCTTGTCTATGTGACTCAGACCCAGTACTACTGCAGCTGTAGTGCTATAATTATACTGTGTATCAGCACACACAGCTTTTCTATGTGACACAGAGGGTGATACAAGTAAGAGGAGCTGTATATGAAATTTTAGATATAGATAACATAATTATTGGGCCTTGGTGTGGAGTTTATCCTTTTGTTAGGACCCTCCCCGCCCTCGGCCCTTAGTTTTTTAGCCTGAATGTAGTAAATGTTGTGCCAATGGTCCATCTTAACTTAATCACCATCACTTGATTTTAGTACCACTCCTCAAACTTTTTAATGTTTTCCCTCTTTTCATTTTGCACTTAAACATTTTTCTTTTGATTCACCTAATAGAACATAGAAAGTTATTTACTGATTTATTCACTTATAGCATTCACTTGAGAGACGATATGTTCACACCTGGAATATTATTACAGGGACCAATTTAGACTAGCACTGCCCATTTTAGTGATTGTTGTTCCATTGGCCGACACCCCCTAGAAACATCCCTCACAGGTAACACTACTAGATCTCTGATGAAGCGCATGTGAGCATGCGCGAAACGCGTCAGATCTAGCACCCCTTGCACACCTGTGTTTGTGCTAACCACCTCTGTATATCTAATAAAAGTCACCTGGCTTCAAGTTCCTGAGTCCTCGCCTTTCTTCTTGTATCCTGTATTCGGCTGAGCTAGCCCTGAGGACCGGAACCAACATCCACTATTTCAGTCCTGTTTGCCTGGCGTACTTCTGCACAGCACCCTGCCTTTTGTCCCCTGGTGGACTCCGACTGAGGAAAAAGCAGTTTGGGTACGCCAGTGATTAGTACCTGGTCATCGACGTGCCATCGACCTAGCCCGCTGTGTGCTTCGACTACCCGCAGCCCCGTCACAGCACTGAGCCTCCTGTGGTCCCCTGGTGGATCCAAATAACGACAACTCCGGAGCAGGCCCATCTCACTGCCGGTCGCCTCAGATACGTCATACTAGGCGACACAGCGGCAGGCACGCAGCACGACTGGGCGCACAGACACGTAAGACGTCATCATCGGCGACGACGCGGAGAATAGACTGCATCATACCACGCCGAAGACGGGTTCCTTCCCCACAGCAGCAGGAACTTTGCAACACAGGTGTCTATTTCAGCGGGCCTACAGAGGAGCAGAGACAAAGCGACTACTTACGTGAGCCAGCAGTAAATTACAGCAGCACTCACGCATCACCTCCTACAACCACAACTTTCCAGCAGACACAACCCCACAGAGGGACTGGGCCTGATATCACCAAACAGGTAGCTATATGCTCTGGATCGTTGCTTATTTATCTGTTCGCCTGTTTTGTCTTAAAAACACCAGCTCTTGTATCTTGTGCCACCGCAAACACGGTCAGCTCAGTTTCTACTGACCGACACACTCACGCTGACCACAACGACACTGCATCTAATAGACACCTGTTGTGATACAAACAGTATTGGTCATTTCACCTACACAGGACTGAACTTTAACAACCGATAAGAGAGACAGCATCATCTTTGTTTCTTAAACTGGTTTTGCTCATTATTCTGTTCTCTCTTTAGTTACATATTTTTCATTGATATACAATGGCCGAATTGCCAGAGACTGTAACTACACACCCCACAGGGGAATCCTCTGACGATAAACGCAGGCATATTCTGGCCACAGCACTTCAAGGGGCTAATGCTTTACCGACAGTACCTAGGGAAGAAAATTTGCCCTCATTATTTTCAGGCCTGGAGAAACTCCGATTTAAGGAGACCAATCTTTGGTGGGACATAGAATTCTTGGACTTGTATATTAAGGAGGGGAAGGTCCCACGTGGGCTAAGGATGAAAAAATTCCCCTCCTTCGCCCAACAACTACCAGAGTTTATGGAGGAGTGGAACCACACTCTAACCAGATGTTCCATGACCCTTATGAACCAACTACTGAGACATAAAAGACAGGAAAGAGATCTAATCCTGACTGAAATCAAAACCACAGAGACTCTCATTCAACCTTTTGAGGCCACTACCCAATATAAAGATTACACAGTCCAACTTGAGGAAACCATCAATAAATTAGATATTGACTTATCTAGCCGAAAAGTGTCTAAATATAACCGTGACACTAAGGACTATGACCTAAACATAGTTTACTCATGGCAACAACTCAGGCCCACCAGGGGGAGGGGGAATTCCAACACCCCTAAGAATAGCAATAAAAAACGCAGGGGCAACACAAATGGGAAGAGAGTCACTTTTTCTAGTATAGAAGCCACTGACTCAGAAACATCTCTCCCACAATCCCCCAGCACTCCCACAGCTGAGCCTAGTGAACCCTCCACCTCTGCCAATATAGACACTAGTGTCCCCACTAGAACGACTCTGGCCACCCTTGTTAAATCACCCAGCCAAACCAGCACTCCCAAAGCATCTAGTCAGGCACACCGTTACCCCAGCAGGGCAGCCTCAAAAAACAAAAAGAAATAACGAATGTAATTAATCTATCAAAAATTGAACTCACACCTGCACAGATTTCTATACTTAATAAAGGACTCACTTTTGCACCCAGCACGAATTTTGATGTCTTTTCTACTGTTATAGACATCAACAGATTAGTGCGCAAACTTACACTAAAGAAACACTTTTCTGACACAGATATGGAGAATTCTACTCCAGAGCCTCCCTCAACACTTTCAGTCAACATTCACTCAGGACTGTTATTTAGAGACCAATGTGATTTTAACACTCTGTTATCATTACAAAGCAACACCTCCAGTCCCCCACTATCCACACATTATTTTCCACACAGACCGCTCATTCTTTTACCCTGTTCAGGCCAGAAGCCCCAATATTGAATTATATCAAGACACAGTATTGAGAGACATCATATCACTCCACGAGACCACAAAAGACACTCACACAACAGTAAAACACAATATTACCCATGAGGAAAAAAATGCACTGGCAGAACTAGAGATCAACCCTGACATAGTAATCACACAGGCCGACAAGGGTGGGGCTGTAGTGATCCTCAACACTACTGATTACATGGAAGAAATTGATGTGCACCTTGGGGACACTTCCACCTACACACGTTTAGGCTATGACCCCACCTCCAGGTTTTCCCTAGAACTGCTTTCGTTCCTGGATACGGCCCTAGAGAATGGTTTCATTACCAAGGAAACCATGGAATATCTATTTGTAGAGCACCCTCTGATCCCAACCTTCAGGGTTGTGCCCAAGATACACAAGACCCTGACCAGACCCCCAGGGAGACCCATAGTGGCCAGCATGGGGTCCCTATGTGAGAGACTGGGGGCCTGGCTAGACTCAGTCCTTGAACCCATAGTTACCTCACTGCCAGGCTACATTAGAGACAGTGCTCACCTTCTTCATCAATTGAATGACATCAAGTGGCAACCCACTTTTCAGTGGCTTACCATAGATGTGACAGCCCTCTACTCCAGTATACCCCACTCTAAGGGACTGGAGGCCCTGGGCAAAATGATTAGGAGATATACTTCATTCTCTGACGAATACATCCAATTTGTAGTTTCCACTGCCAAATTCCTTCTCTCACACAACTACTTTGTCTCTGGGGGGGAATTCTACTTGCAGAATTGTGGCACAGCCATGGGGGCAAAATTTGCCCCCGCATATGCCAACCTATACATGGGCTGGCTTGAACTTAACAGCATTTATGCTGATGACTTCCCCCTCAGGGACAATCTAGTTGTGTATGGACGTTATATTGACGACCTTATAGTCATTTGGAATTCAGACAACCAGACAGAGGTACACACTCTGGTAGACCTCCTCAATGACAACCAGTTTAACCTTAAATTTACATATTCATCATCACCCAATTCTATAGCTTATCTAGACTTACATCTTTACATTGACGAAGGATCTAACATTGTGTCCACTATATACAGGAAGACCCTAGCACGCAACACCATACTTAGAGCAGATTCCTGCCATGCTAGACATACTATTAGGGGCATCCCCAAAGGCCAATACATTAGGGCGCGCAGAAACTGCTCTAACATTCAACAGTATAGGACACAGGCAGATGCAATCACCCATAGACTTCTAGAGAGGGGGTATAATAAGAAGTTACTAACACAAACAGCTAATCAAGTGAGCAAAATAGAGAGGCAGACTCTGTTCTCAAGCTACTCTACTAGAAATACTGCTAATATCACAAGGAAAAACGTATCTACTGATGAAATTGTCTTTTCCACCCAATACAGCAGACAATTTGATGAGGTTTGTAAAATAGTACTTAAATACCTACTCATTCTCCAGAGTGATGCCAAACTACAACATATAACCAAACAACAAATCAAATGTGTAGCAAAGAAGGCCCCCACAGTGGGAGACAGGGTTAGAAAACATTTTACTAACAAACCCACACCTGTGACACACTGGCTCAGCCTCAGCAAAGGCTTCTTCAAATGTGGCCACACCTGCAAGAGTTGCACTTACACTCAGAAAACAGATCAATTCACCTCTTCCAGCACGGGCAAAACATTTTCCATCAAACAAAGAATAGATTGCACTACCCGTTTTGTAGTATACTTAATCACATGCCAGCAGTGCTTACACCAATATGTAGGTCTTACCACACGACCACTTAAGGATCGAATCAGACAACACTTATTATCTTTAGAAGATGAAATTCCGAGAACCCCTGTGGCCAAACATTTTCGGTCTCATGGTAATCATATATAAACATCTTTTCAAATTTATAGGCATCGAACATATCCACAATGACATCAGAGGAGGGGATAGGGCGGGGAAACTTCAGAAGAGAGAGGCATACTGGATATTTACCCTTTGTACCAAATTTCCCCATGGCATTAATATGAGACAAGACCTAGACCTTTTCATAGACTAGGTCCTACATATGCCCTACCAGCAGGGGTATCCTTTGCCCCTCCCCTAAAACTCCTTTCCTCCCCCCACTCCCCCCCCCATTACCTTTCCCTCCTCTCCTTATGTCCCACATTCAAGTCCAGGCCCAGGAAATATTTGACCCTAGGTTATTGTTTTATTTAGACTATTTTTAGTGTTCCCTTTGTCCTTAATTGGTTTGTAACTTACACCTTACATCCAGTCTATTTTTCTGGTCTGTAACTTATACCTTTCATTCAGTCTATTCTTTCTTCAATGGCCATTTCTGATCTTAGAATTGCTTACTGCCCTAATTTAGCAATTATTTTCTCTGATCAGACCTCTGTATCCCCCACCCGGGTTTTTGTTTAATTACAAAGAGGTTTCCCAGAGTTGGCAAGTAATGCCCAATAGGTTTAGTTTCTCTTTTTTCCCCCCTTGGCCCTGACACGAAAACTAGGTATTCACTCTATATACTGTGTCCACTTGCTTGGCCATTTCGGGTTCCTAGAAACCATTACCCCCTTGGCCTTGCCCAAGCATTCTATCAATCACTCCACCTATGCAGCTATGATATGGCCATAGAAAACTTCTTATTATCATTACTACTTCCACTTTTTCTTCTTTTTTTCCTTTTTCTTTATTTCTAATATCTAATTTAATTTTATATTTAATTCTTTTTACATGCCCTATTCACATATGTTTTACTCTCTATATACCTTATTGTTAATATTAATTTTTTCAATAGCAAGATACCTCTCTAGGTAGGCACACAATGCCCCAACTTAGTAATTTTAGACCCCTTAATTAAAGTATTCCCCTTTTTTCTTTCTCACTCACAGGTGAGCCCCTGTGACATATAGGAATAATGCCTCCCTTAAAACCTTTTGTCTACTCAAAACTTAGTTCTATAACTAACAATTTAAACTCATTTCCTTAACTGACAATGAGAATTTTATGGTATAGTAAACATTACAAGTGTCTCGGTTACCAAGATAGGAACTTAATGTTATGAAGAAAACTAACCCATAAAATTTAAGAATAACCTACCAATGGTTCTTTGTGGCCTAAGGGCAAAATCATTTTAAGGATACTTCAGATATAGATATAGCATGTTGACTTATATCACAAAGCATATAGAAAAGACAGGAATTGAATATAGAATAAATAATAAAAAATAGAAAATTAAAAACAAAAAATCAATACAACAAACAATAACTTACACTAATACATGACACCAATACAGAAAAATGAATAAATAACAAAATAAAAAAATACACAAACACAAAAAAAAGTAGTAACAGTAATCACACTGCACACTTAGGATGTGTGTTTTTAACATAATTATTGGGCCTTGGTGTGGAGTTTATCCTTTTGTTAGGACCCTCCCCGCCCTCGGCCCTTAGTTTTTTAGCCTGAATGTAGTAAATGTTGTGCCAATGGTCCATCTTAACTTAATCACCATCACTTGATTTTAGTACCACTCCTCAAACTTTTTAATGTTTTCCCTCTTTTCATTTTGCACTTAAACATTTTTCTTTTGATTCACCTAATAGAACATAGAAAGTTATTTACTGATTTATTCACTTATAGCATTCACTTGAGAGACGATATGTTCACACCTGGAATATTATTACAGGGACCAATTTAGACTAGCACTGCCCATTTTAGTGATTGTTGTTCCATTGGCCGACACCCCCTAGAAACATCCCTCACAGGTAACACTACTAGATCTCTGATGAAGCGCATGTGAGCATGCGCGAAACGCGTCAGATCTAGCACCCCTTGCACACCTGTGTTTGTGCTAACCACCTCTGTATATCTAATAAAAGTCACCTGGCTTCAAGTTCCTGAGTCCTCGCCTTTCTTCTTGTATCCTAGATAAATATATAGTGTAAATTATAGTGCAAATATAAATTTGTGATGAAAATATAAGGATGGTGAAATGAGATAATATGTGAAGGGATATGTAATCCTATTAAACGCTTATGTAAATATGATATATATATATATATATATATATATATATACACACAATGATGAGGAAGGTATTAGTTAGATAGAATATCATAAGACTTGATTAATATCAATTGGTAAATATCACAAAAAGGTATGGGAAATATGTACATTAAATTAAGGGGATATAAGTAAAGCAGAGTATCAAAAAAGTACAGTAATACTGATTTCGCTATCTATAAGCGAAAGTTTAGGCTATGGAATTTTCAGATTAATTTGGATACTTTGTAATATTTTGAGATATTAATGATTCTCTAAAATTTATACATACAAAAATATCTTTGATAAAATAAAAGAAACAAACATGTATGTACACAATAAGAAATAATAAAAAATAAGATAGAAAATGTGTGTAGTAATGATATATATATTTAATACCAATAAAACCAATATAATACGATAAAAATATACGATATAGAGCTCATATACCAAAATACCATTGACAATATAAAATTAATCTCACTGCAGTGGATACAATAAAAAAATAAGTCCAACAATTGCTTGTGATGATGTATATCGTAAAAGCTTGACTAAAGGTTATTTAAGCTTATTATGCCGTTGGGCGTATAAGATTATCACTAAAGATGTAGATGTGACACTTCGTGAGTAAAGAGAAAATATATATATTGTTCCAGATGGATACTATGTTTAGATACAAATTATCTCAGTACTTTACATAAAGTGTTTCTTAGCTGCAGCTGCACGCTGAACTTGTACTCACATTTAGAGTTGAAAAAAACTTTCCGGTTCACTTATGTTTTTGATCAGCTGATGGGAAAGTAGGATATGGTGCCTTATTGGTCGATGGTGTCCGGCCCTTATGGTGGGTAAAAGATTGCTTATATTGCAACGCTATTAGTAATAGCAAATGTTCGATTAGTGAAATGACTTCGCTGATTCTCTGTGCTTGATGTTTAGTGGTGCAGGTGATCGCTAATAGTATTAGCAAAGAGTTTGGATGTGATCACGCTGGAATCCTCAAAGCTTTAATGTTGTTTAGAGTCCAAACAATCTAGAGAGATGCAAAGTTTTTTTGACACTGAAACTGTTTACCTTCGTAAGGTTTGCAGGAGTTTCAACTTCCAGACAAGGTAGTGATGCAGTCTGTATAGTAGGAGACTGAAGGTGAGCTGTTATCGATAGCCAGGTATTGTGGTTGAATCTCGTAGCCTTAGGGTTAAGGAACCATAGGATTCTATAGCTTATTTGTAGCTATGAAATATCCAATAAGTTGGTGGGAAGTTTGTAGTCACTCAGAGGGCAAATCTACACGTTTCGGCCGTAGCCTTTATCAAGATGCCTAACAAGTGCAGGTAGTGCTTCTTTTAAAGGTTGAAGTTGTATCCCTATTGGAGGATTTTGAATTTGTATTAACCTATGGTGTCAATACTAAGCCGTGGAGCAATAAGTTTCAGCTGTTTATAATTTTGTGGAGTCTTGGCACAATTGCCAGAAATTGGTTCATGCAAAGTTAACACTAAACTTTTCTCAAAACAATTGTGAATATAAATGCAGAATGAAAATATAAATGCAAAAATAAAAATAAAACAAGGAATATAAAAAAATACATAATCTATAATAAAACTTTAAGTAAGATATATCTTTATTGTTAAAATAACTTCCTTTTGATATTCTTAAACCTAAATCAACTAGTGTTGAATACACAATTGGTTCAAATCGAAGTCGATGTGTGAAGAAACATTTTGCAAAAAGTTTATATAACTATATATATATATATATATATATATATATATATATATATATATATATATATATATATATATATATATATATATATATATATATATATATATATATATATATATATATACATTTGTGCACTTCTAATATCTATAGCCTTGTGGGAGCGTTTTTATTTTTGTTCTTGTTGTCGAGTTAAAATATTTGATATCCCAAATTTTGCACTATACTTTTTTATAATGAACCAAGTACAATCTTGTAGGGGTTAAACTTATGGGCTGTTATAAGTGTGAATCTTTATATAGTTGTAGTTGTAACTGTATGCTAGTTTGGTTCTATATTATATAAAAACAACAGTAAACGAACTTGCTTTTATGTATTGATTGACTAGCTAGCCTTTTGGCATAAATAGATACTAAGGTTTGAGTGTAAACAGAAATTTCTTAAGTCAAAGGCAGGGATATAATAAAGTGCATAGAATTCTAACTATATTGACTCAAAATACAATAAAATGAAATAGAAATCATAATATAAAGTCATATTAAAAAGGTTGTGTTATTGGTAAGCATTGATATATTATTAAAGCCTAAAAATTAGCAATATTACGCTATACGTGTGAGAGGGTGTGTGATAAGGTGTTATAGAAAGTGCTTGATATTCTTCTAGAAAAAGGGGGCAATAATATATTACGAATAATACTTCTACTATTTGGATACTATCTCGAATATTATCTAATAAATCTAAAGTTATAGGATTAAATATGGAGTTTGACTTAAACTTCCTAATCTAATCTTGAAACTTTCTTAAACAAATTCGAGTTTAGATAATTGAATACATCTATATCTCTATAACTCCTTATATGAAGACTATATTTTTAACCCATTTCAGGATGGCAAATATGATTCCCACCCAAAAAAAATGATGTCTGGGATCTGTCTAAATATCCAAATATCTATTTGATCTATCCTGTTGGTTCTCTTTGAAGGTATTTCACCCTGAGATACATATATTGATATATCCAAAACACTACACTAACAGTTGTATACCAAACTTATATTATCATTCATATCATTTTATATATCATCCTTTATACCATTCTAATATGTACATTTTATATTTCACGAAATAGAGAAAAAAATCTTTTTCCTTAATTTTTCCAAAATTTCCCATCACATATATGTATTTTTTTCTCCTCACTAAATAGTATTTATTTTTTGTATATACATTATATACTTTTCATGTTTCTTTCATGTAATTAGCAAGAGTCCATGAGCTAGTGACGTATGGGATATACATTCCTACCAGGAGGGGCAAAGTTTCCCAAACCTCAAAATGCCTATAAATACACCCCTCACCACACCCACAATTCAGTTTTACAAACTTTGCCTCCCATGGAGGTGGTGAAGTAAGTTTGTGCTAGATTCTACGTTGATATGCGCTTCGCAGCAGGCTGGAGCCTGGTTTTCCTCTCAGAGTGCAGTGAATGTCAGAGGGATGTGAAGAGAGTATTGCCTATTTTAATACAATGGTCTTCCTCTAGGGGATCTATTTCGGTCGTAGAGATTTCTTCACCTACCTCCCTTTTCAGATCGACGACATACTCTTATATACCATTACCTCTACTGATTCTCGTTTCAGTACTGGTTTGGCTTTCTACTATATGTAGATGAGTGTCTTAGGGTAAGTAAGTCTTATTTTATTTATGACACTCTAAGCTATGGTTGGGCACTTTATATGTAAAGTTCTAAATATGTGTTTAAACTTATATTTGCCATGATTCATGATAATCAGTATTCCTTCATTCAGACTGTCAGTTTCATTTTTTGGGATAATGCATATGAATAAATATTTTTTCTTACCTTAAAATTATTTTCAATTGACTTTTTTCCCTGCGGGCTGCTAGCCTCGCGGGGGCTGAAATGCTTCAATTTATTGCGTCATTCTTGGCGCAAAATTTTGTCATTTCCGGCGCCTTAATTGACGCCGGAAGTTTATTCGTAGTTGCATCATTTTTGACGTTTATGCATTTTAGACGTTCTTTTGCGCCAAAAAATGTGGGCGGCGTTTTTTTCGCCGTCAGAGGATGTGGCGTCATTCTTGGCGCCAAAAAATATGGGAGTTGTTTTTTTCGCCGTCAGAGGATGTGGCGTCATTCTTGGCGCCAAAAAATATGGCCGTTGTACTTGGCGCCAATAATGTGGGCGTCATACTTGGCGCCAAAAATGTGGGCGTCATTCTTGTCTCCACCTTTTTCCACATTATTTAAGTCTCACTTTTTCATTGCTTCTGGTTGCTAGAGGCTTGTTCATTTGGCATTTTTTCCCATTCCTGAAACTGTCATTTAAGGAATTTGATAATTTTGCTTTATATGTTGTTTTTTCTATTACATATTGCAAGATGTCTCAACCTGACCCTGGATCAGAATCTACTTCTGGAAAGACGCTGCCTGATGCTGGTTCTACCAAAGTTAAGTGCATTTGTTGTAAACTTTTGGTATCTGTTCCTCCAGCTGTAGTTTGTGTTAGCTGTCATGATAAACTTTCTAATGCAGATAGTGTTTCCATTAGTAATAATCCTTTACCCGTTGTTTTTCCTTCAACATCTAATGTTCAGGATGTTCCTGTTAATGTGAAAGAATTTGTTTCTAATTCTATTAGGAAGGCTCTGTCTGTTATTCCTCCTTCCAGCAAACGTAAAGGTCTTTTAAAACTTCTCATATTTCAGATGAATTTTTAAGTGACTGCCATCATTCTGACTTATCTGTTTCTGATGAGGATCTATCTGGTTCAGAAGATTCTGCCTCAGATATTGACACTGATAAATCTTCATATTTATTTAAAATGGAATTTATTCGTTCTTTACTTAAAGAAGTATTGATTGCATTAGATATGGAGGAGTCTAGTCCTCTTGATACTAAATCTACTAAGTGTTTAAATTCGGTTTTTAAACCTCATGTAGTTATTCCAGAAGTTTTTCCAGTTCCTGATGCTGTTTCAGAAGTAATTTCTAGGGAATGGAATAGTCTGGGTACCTCATTTACTCCTTCTCCAAGGTTTAAGAAATTGTACCCTGTGCCATCTGATAGATTAGAATTTTGGGACAAAATCCCTAAAGTAGATGGGACTATCTCTACTCTTGCTAAACGTACTACTATTCCTACGACGGATAGTACTTCCTTTAAGGATCCTTTAGATAGGAAGCTTGAATCCTTTCTAAGGAGAGCTTATTTATGTTCAGGTAATCTTCTTAGACCTGCTATTTCTTTGGCTGATGTTGCTGCAGCTTCCACTTTTTGGTTGGAGGCTTTAGTGCAACAAGTGTCAGACCATAATGCTTATAGCATTGTTAAACTTCTTCAACTTGCTAATAACTTTATTTGTGATGCCATTTTTGATATCATTAGAACTGATGTCAGGTATATGTCTTTAGCTATTTTAGCTAGAAGAGCTTTATGGCTTAAATCTTGGAATGCAGATATGACTTCTAAGTCAACTTTACTTTCTCTTTCTTTCCAAGGTAATAAATTATTTGGTTCACAGTTGGATTCAATTATTTCAACTGTTACTGGGGGGAAAGGAACCTTTTTGCCTCAGGACAAAAAATCTAAAGGTAAATACAGGGCTGCTAATCGTTTTCGTTCCTTTCGTAAGAATAAGGAACAGAAGCCTGACCCTTCCCCTAAAGGAACGGTTTCCGTTTGGAAACCATCTCCAGTCTGGAATAAATCCAAGCCTTTTAGAAAGTCAAAACCAGCTCCCAAGTCCACATGAAGGTGCGGCCCTCATTCCAGCACAGCTGGTAGGGGGCAGGTTACGATTTTTCAAAGATATTTGGAGCAATTCGATTCACAGTCTTTGGATTCAGAACATTGTTTCACAAGGGTACAGAATAGGTGAGAAGATTTTTTCTCTCTCGCATTCCAGTAAACCCAGTGAAGGCTCAGGCATTTTTTAAATGTGTTTCAGACCTAGAGTTGGCTGGGGTAATTGTGCCAGTTGAAAAACAGAATACCAGGTTGCGCCTAATTAATCTTATCCTGGGTGTCCAGGACAAAACTAATTGTCTAAAAGTGAAAATATACAACTAAACTAAATTGTAAATAAATATTTGAGGTGGTAAAATTTGAGGTGGTAAAATTTAATTAAATTGTAAATAAATATTTGAGGTGGTAAAATTTATAAAATATGGTTTATTAAAATATTTATGAGACAATGAATAATCCTTAAGATTAGTTTATTCTAAAAATATTTATACTAAAAACATATATATATACAATTTTATTGGAAAGAACAGATATAAACATATAAAAAAGTTAATATAATACAGATACAAATTGTAAATTTAAAATTTGACTGGCCAATCCAACTTAAGTTTATATAATAAATCCTTTAATAAACTGGACACATTGCATCAGTAACCTAAGGGAACCATTCGAGCAATATATGCAATAAATCAAAAGATAAATATATAAATATAGTATCTAGTTAATAAATAAAATTTGTGTAATTGTTCAAATGTTGTTGTGTAATTGTTCTAATGTTGTTGTTTGATTAAAAACCATCCATATGACAGATATAATAGATTTCAATGATTATGCTGTTTTGTGGTGTATCTTTCTAGCAGTTCAATTCCTTGTGTTTCTTCGTATATACTATTTGGCCACTTCTAGCAGGATAAGGCAAGAATCACTTTCCCAAAAATATTCAGAAAGATAATTGTCATATAATTAGTTCCAGGAGATGTATTCAGCAAATACCGGTATAAGCTATTATTTCAATGTAATCCTTCATGAGGAGAAATTTAATATAAGTCTTACTTTCAAATTTGCAGGTAGGAGCGTTATCCTAGGTCCACATAGAGTTTTTTATTTTGAAAGCAACCGCTCCCTTGCTTAGTAGCGTCTTGTTCTCACGCTAGCGGTGGTTGATTCAAATCCCAGGCCGGTCCGTCTCATACAGTCATCCGTCACTTCCTGTTTAACAGTGACTCGGTATCCTCACAGTGGATATCCCCAGACTGATGTGTCCTCAAGAATTGGAAAAGTTTGAACGCTACGCATTTCAGCCGCTACTGCAGCCTTTCTCAAGCGATTTTGATTCTTAGCCTCATTTATCCTGCTATTTTATAGGCCATAGTCTGAAAATTTTAATTGAATAATTGTGATTTAAATATAAATCAATTTATCAATTCGATGAAAATGGAAGGGAACGAAGAAACCTAAAATGCTTGTCAATAAAATAGTATAGCAAACATAAATCTTTTTGTCTATTCTTCAAAACTTATTTATTTGAATTGTTTAAAGTCGTTAATAAATATTTGTTCAAAAATAAATATGTTTCCTAAATTGGTTTCGAACTCGTGGTCTTACAGTTGGGAGAGTGATGTTCTCTCCACTGAGCTATATATAAGTCAATTAAACCTGTTGATATTTATAGTATTTGAAGCTCTATTTTTGTTGTTTCTCTACCAGACTTATTTCCCTTATTTAATCCTAATAATTAGAGTTCCCCCTTAATCTGGGTTTATTAAAACAGCATTTCTAATGTTTTTATAAGAAATGACCACAAAAAATTGAAACTCATAATAATAATAATTCTTAGTTGGGAATTGAACTCATAGACTCCTGGTTTGAGGGATGGTGGTCTTACCACTGGGCTAACAGAAATAGCATAGTAAGAGAGTATTTTCATATATATATTGTAATCAAAATTTATTTATTTGTATTGTTTGAAGTCATAAATAAATATTCGTTCAAAAATATATATATTTCCTACATTGGTTTCGAACTCGTGGTCTTACAGTTGGGAGAGTGATGTTCTCTCCACTGAGCTATATATAAGTCAATTATACCAGTTGATATTTCTAGTGTTTGAAGCTCTATTTTTGTTGTTTCTCTGTCAGACTTTTTTCCCTTATTTAATCCTAATAGTTAGAGTTCCCCCTTAATCTGGGTTAAAAATTAAAAGTTAATGTAGAAAGGGGGTTAAGTGGAAATCTATATTTAGTCCTTTCGGGTGTTTGGTCTCTAACTCATATATCCACTTATATTCCAATTTTAAAAGCTCATTTTGTACATCTCCACCCCTCCAATCTGGGTTTAACTTATCTATGGCTATGTATTTAAAATGTTTCAGATTACAATTATTACAAGCTAAAAAATGTCTTGGTACAGGGAGGTCTTCATTTCTTTATTCTGTAGCATTCTCTATTGATAAGATAGGTTCCCTCACTCTTTCTCTGACGGGTCTTGTGGACTCTCCTATATATTGTTTTCCACATTTACAATTGATGAGGTAAATAATATTTTTATCTGTACATCTTATTAAGGACTTTATTTCGTATTCTTTACCAGTAACTTTCGAATGGAATTTTTTCTTTTTCTCAGAATGCCTGCACGCTTTGCATGCTAGACATGGAAAAAAACCTTTTAGATCTTCTCCCAAGAGGTCTTTATCCTTTTTCATATTTCTTTTTCTTCTTAAATCTGTTGGTGCTAGTCTGTTTTTTAGGTTATTAGCTCTTTTGTCTCATTTCATTTGTTAGTTTTGTTTCTAATTCATTCATTATTTTCTTAATTATATCCCCTTTATTTGTTGTAGTGATCAATTCTATAGTATCAGTATTATTCTCATTGCTACTTGTAATGTTTTCTTCAAATATATTATTCAGACTGTCATAAATAGTTGTTCTTAAATTAAAGACATCTGAATTGTTAGTCATGGTGATTATAATATTAAGCTAACTTACACTAATACAATATCTTGGTAAAGATTTTAGTGTTTTAGTATGTAAGGCGAATGTAAGATATCAGTACTAGTGGTGAACTATAGTTTCACTAAACAACCCAGTTATATCAATAAAACCTTTAAAAAATTGATATTAAGTGGATACAGTGGAAAAACAGAAAACCAGGTTGCGCCTAATTAATCTTATCCTGGGTGTCCAGGACAAAACTAATACCCAATATAATAACAACTATAAGGAAGTAGAGAGGATCATAAAAAAACATTGGAATATTCTAAAATTAGATGAAAAACTAAGAGGAGTGATAGGTGAAGCTCCAAATATAGTATACAGAAGAGCTAATAACCTAAAAAACAGACTAGCACCAACAGATTTAAGAAGAAAAAGAAATATGAAAAAGGATAAAGACCTCTTGGGAGAAGATCTAAAAGTTTTTTTTCCATGTCTAGCATGCAAAGCGTGCAGGCATTCTGAGAAAAAGAAAAAATTCCATTCGAACGTTACTGGTAAAGAATACGAAATAAAGTCCTTAATAAGATGTACAGATAAAAATATTATTTACCTCATCAATTGTAAATGTGGAAAACAATATATAGGAGAGTCCACAAGACCCGTCGGAGAAAGAGTGAGGGAACATATCTTATCAATAGAGAATGCTACAGAAAAAAGAAATGAAGACCTCCCTGTACCAAGACATTTTTTAGCTTGTTATAATTGTAATCTGAAACATTTTAAATACATAGCCATAGATAAGTTAAACCCAGATTGGAGGGGTGGAGATGTACAAAATGAGCTTTTAAAATTGGAATATAAGTGGATATATGAGTTAGAGACCAAACACCCGAAAGGACTAAATATAGATTTCCACTTAACCCCCTTTCTACATTAACTTTTAATTTTTAACCCAGATTAAGGGGGAACTCTAACTATTAGGATTAAATAAGGGAAAAAAGTCTGACAGAGAAACAACAAAAATAGAGCTTCAAATACTATAAATATCAACAGGTTTAATTGACTTATATATAGCTCAGTGGAGAGAACATCACTCTCCCAACTGTAAGACCACGAGTTCGAAACCAATTTAGGAAACATATTTATTTTTGAACAAATATTTATTAACGACTTTAAACAATTCAAATAAATAAGTTTTGAAGAATAGACAAAAAGATTTATGTTTGCTATACTATTTTATTGACAAGCATTTTAGGTTTCTTCGTTCCCTTCCATTTTCATCGAATTGATAAATTGATTTATATTTAAATCACAATTATTCAATTAAAATTTTCAGACTATGGCCTATAAAATAGCAGGATAAATGAGGCTAAGAATCAAAATCGCTTGAGAAAGGCTGCAGTAGCGGCTGAAACGCGTAGCGTTCAAACTTTTCCAATTCTTGAGGACACATCAGTCTGGGGATATCCACTGTGAGGATACCGAGTCACTGTTAAACAGGAAGTGACGGATGACTGTATGAGACGGACCGGCCTGGGATTTGAATCAACCACCGCTAGCGTGAGAACAAGACGCTACTAAGCAAGGGAGCGGTTGCTTTCAAAATAAAAAACTCTATGTGGACCTAGGATAACGCTCCTACCTGCAAATTTGAAAGTAAGACTTATATTAAATTTCTCCTCATGAAGAATTACATTGAAATAATAGCTTATACCGGTATTTGCTGAATACATCTCCTGGAACTAATTATATGACAATTATCTTTCTGAATATTTTTGGGAAAGTGATTCTTGCCTTATCCTGCTAGAAGTGGCCAAATAGTATGTACGAAGAAACACAAGGAATTGAACTGCTAGAAAGATACACCACAAAACAGCATAATCATTGAAATCTATTATATCTGTCATATGGATGGTTTTTAATCAAACAACAACATTAGAACAATTACACAACAACATTTGAACAATTACACAAATTTTATTTATTAACTAGATACTATATTTATATATTTATCTTTTGATTTATTGCATATATTGCTCGAATGGTTCCCTTAGGTTACTGATGCAATGTGTCCAGTTTATTAAAGGATTTATTATATAAACTTAAGTTGGATTGGCCAGTCAAATTTTAAATTTACAATTTGTATCTGTATTATATTAACTTTTTTATATGTTTATATCTGTTCTTTCCAATAAAATTGTATATATATGTTTTTAGTATAAATATTTTTAGAATAAACTAATCTTAAGGATTATTCATTGTCTCATAAATATTTTAATAAACCATATTTTATAAATTTTACCACCTCAAATATTTATTTACAATTTAATTAAATTTTACCACCTCAAATTTTACCACCTCAAATATTTATTTACAATTTAGTTTAGTTGTATATTTTCACTTTTAGACAATTAGTTTTGTCCTGGACACCCAGGATAAGATTAATTAGGCGCAACCTGGTTTTCTGTTTTTCCACTGTATCCACTTAATATCAATTTTTTAAAGGTTTTATTGATATAACTGGGTTGTTTAGTGAAACTATAGTTCACCACTAGTACTGATATCTTACATTCGCCTTACATAATTGTGCCAGTTCCAGTTCTGGAACAGGGTCTGGGGTTTTATTCAAATCTATTCATTGTACCAAAGAAGGACAATTCCTTCAGACCAGTTCTGGATCTAAAAATATTGAATCGTTATGTAAGGATACCAACATTCAAAATGGTGACTATAAGGACTATTCTGCCTTTTGTTCAGCAAGGGCATTATATGTCTACAATAGACTTACAGGATGCATATCTTCATATTCCGATTCATACAGATCACGATCAGTTCCTGAGATTCTCTTTTCTAGACAAGCATTACCAGTTTGTTGCTCTTCCGTTTGGCCTAGCAACAGCTCCAAGGATTTTTTCAAAGGTTCTCGGTGCCCTTCTCTCTGTGATCAGGGAACAGGGTATTGCGGTATTTCCTTATTTGGACGATATCTTGGTACTTGCTCAGTTTTTACATTCTGCAGAATCTCATACGAATCAACTTGTGTTTCTTCAAAGACATGGTTGGAGGATCAATTTACCAAAGAGTTCATTGATTCCTCAGACAAAGGTAACCTTTTTGGGTTTTCAAATAGATTCAGTGTCCATGACTCTGTCTCTAACAGAAAAGAGACGTCTGAAGTTGGTTTCAGCTTGTCGAAACCTTCAGTCTCAATCATTCCCTTCGGTAGCTTTGTGCATGGAAATTCTAGGTCTCATGACTGCTGCATCGGATGCGATCCCCTTTGCTCGCTTTCACATGAGACCTCTTCAGCTTTGTATGCTGAACCAGTGGTGCAGGGATTATACAAAGATATCACAATTAATATCCTTAAATCCCAATGTTCGATCTTCTCTGACTTGGTGGTTGAATCATCATTGTCTAATTCAAGGGGCCTCTTTTGTTTGTTAAACCTGGACTGTAATCTCAACAGATGCGAGTCTTTCAGGTTGGGGAGCTGTATGGGGATCTCTGACAGCGCAGGGGGTTTGGGAATTTCAGGAGGCGAATTTACCAATCAACATTTTGGAACTCCGTGCGATTTTCAGAGCTCTTCAGTTCTGGCCTCTTCTGAAGAGAGAATCGTTTATTTGTTTTCAGACAGACAATGTCACAACCGTGGCATATGTCAATCATCAAGGGGGGACTCACAGTCCTCAGGCTATGAAAGAAGTATCTCGGATACTTGTATGGGCAGAATCCAGCTCCTGTCTAATCTCTGCGGTTCATATCCCAGGTGTAGAAAATTGGGAAGCGGATTATCTCAGTCGCCAGACGTTACATCCGGGTGAATGATCTCTTCACCCAGAGGTATTTCTTCAGATTGTTCAAATCTGGGGACTTCCAGAAATAGATCTGATGGCCTCTCATCTAAACAAGAAACTTCCCAGGTATCTGTCCAGATCCGCCTCTAGTTCTTCTTCCAAAAGTGATTTCCAAAATTCTAATGGAACGTTCGTTTGTATTGCTGGTGGCTCCAGCATGGCCTCACAGGTTTTGGTATGCGGATCTCGTTCGGATGGCAAGTTGCCAACCTTGGATACTTCCGTTAAGGCCAGACCTTCTATCTCAAGGCCCTTTTTTCCATCAGGATCTCAAATCATTAAATTTGAAGGTATGGAGATTGAACGCTTGATTCTTAGTCATAGAGGTTTCTCTGACTCAGTGATTAATACTATGATACAGGCTCGTAAATCTGTGTCTAGGAAGATTTATTATCGAGTCTGGAAGACTTACATTTCTTGGTGTTCTCATAAATTCTCTTGGCATTCTTTTAGAATTCGAAGAATTTTACAGTTTCTTCAGGATGGTTTGGATAAGGGTTTGTCTGCAAGCTCTTTGAAAGGTCAAATCTCTGCTCTTTCTGTTCTTTTTCACAGAAAGATTGCTAATCATCCTGATATTCATTGTTTTGTTCAGGCTTTGGTTCGTATCAAGCCTGTCATTAAGTCAGTCTCTCCTCCTTGGAGTCTTAATTTGGTTCTGAGGGCTTTACAGGCTCCTCCGTTTGAACCTATGCATTCTCTGGATATTAAATTACTTTCTTGGAAAGTGTTGTTCCTTTTAGCCATCTCTTCTGCTAGAAGAGTTTCTGAGTTATCTGCTCTTTCTTGTGAATCTCCTTTCCTGATATTTCATCAGGATAAGGCAGTGTTGTAGACTTCATTTAAATTTTTACCTAAGGTTGTGAATTCTAACAACATTAGTAGAGAGATTGTTGTCCCTTCATTATGTCCTAATCCTAAGAATTCTCTGGAGAAATCTTTACATTCTTTGGATGTAGTTAGAGCTTTGAAATATTATGTGGAAGCTACTAAAGGTTTTAGAAAGACTTCTAGTCTATTTGTCATCTTTTCTGGTTCCAGAAAAGGTCAGAAGGCTTCTGCCATTTCTTTGGCATCTTGGTTAAAGTCTTTGATTCATCATGCTTATGTAGAGTCGGGTAAGTCCCCGCCTCAAAGGATTACTGCTCATTCTACTAGGTCAGTTTCTACTTCCTGGGCTTTTAGGAATGAAGCTTCTGTTGATCAAATTTGCAAAGCAGCAACTTGGTCTTCTTTGCATACTTTTACTAAATTCTACCATTTTGATGTTTTCTCTTCTTCAGAAGCAGTTTTTGGTAGAAAAGTACTTCAGGCAGCTGTTTCAGTTTGATTCTGCTGCTTATTATTTCATTTTTTGATTTGGGTTGTGGATTATTTTTTCGGCGGAATTGGCTGTCTTTATTTTATCCCTCCCTCTCTAGTGACTCTTGCGTGGAAGTTCCACATCTTGGGTATCTGCTATCGCATACGTCACTAGCTCATGGACTCTTGCTAATTACATGAAAGAAAACATAATTTATGTAAGAACTTACCTGATAAATTCATTTCTTTCATATTGGCAAGAGTCCATGAGGTCCACCTTTTTTTGTGGTGGTTATGATTTTTTTGTATAAAGCACAATTATTCCAATTCCTTATTTTTTGATGCTTTCGCTCCTTTCTTATTACCCCACTTCTTGGCTATTCGTTAAACTGAATTGTGGGTGTGGTGAGGGGTGTATTTATAGGCATTTTGAGGTTTGGGAAACTTTGCCCCTCCTGGTAGGAATGTATATCCCATACGTCACTAGCTCATGGACTCTTGCTAATATTAAAGAAATGAATTTATCAGGTAAGTTCTTACATAAATTATGTTTTTTTCTTTTTTAGTACAATGTATAATTAGGGACCTATAACTTTAGATGTATTAGATAATATTCGAGCTAATGTCTTGAGTTTTATTATTTCATTTATAGATCCAAATAGTAGAAGTATTATTCGTAATAAATTATTGCCCCCTTTTTCTAGAAGAATATCAAGCACTTTCTATAACACCTTATCACACACCCTCTCACACGTATAGCGTAATATTGCTAATTTTTAGGCTTTAATAATATATCAATGCTTACCAATAACACAACCTTTTTAATATGACTTTATATTATGATTTCTATTTCATTTTATTGTATTTTGAGTCAATATAGTTAGAATTCTATGCACTTTATTATATCCCTGCCTTTGACTTAAGAAATTTCTGTTTACACTCAAACCTTAGTATCTATTTATGCCAAAAGGCTAGCTAGTCAATCAATACATAAAAGCAAGTTCGTTTACTGTTGTTTTTATATAATATAGAACCAAACTAGCATACAGTTACAACTACAACTATATAAAGATTCACACTTATAACAGCCCATAAGTTTAACCCCTACAAGATTGTACTTGGTTCATTATAAAATAGTATCGTGCAAAATTTGGGATATCAAATATTTTAACTCGACAACAAGAACAAAAATAAAAACGCTCCCACAAGGCTATAGATATTAGAAGTGCACAAATGTGTGTGTATATATATATATATATATAGTTATATAAACTTTTTGCAAAATGTTTCTTCACACATCGACTTCGATTTGAACTAATTGTGTATTCAACACTAGTTGATTTAGGTTTAAGAATATCAAAAGGAAGTTATTTTAACAATAAAGATATATCTTACTTAAAGTTTTATTATAGATTATGTATTTTTTTATATTCCTTGTTTTATTTTTATTTTTGCATTTATATTTTCATTTTGCATTTATATTCACAATTGTTTTGAGAAAAGTTTAGTGTTAACTTTGCATGAACCAATTTCTGGCAATTGTGCCAAGACTCCACAAAATTATAAACAGCTGAAACTTATTGCTCCACGGCTTAGTATTGACACCATAGGTTAATACAAATTCAAAATCCTCCAATAGGGATACAACTTCAACCTTTAAAAGAAGCACTACCTGCACTTGTTAGGCATCTTGATAAAGGCTACGGCCGAAATGCGTAGATTTGCCCTCTGAGTGACTACAAACTTCCCACCAACTTATTGGATATTTCATAGCTACAAATAAGCTATAGAATCCTATGGTTCCTTAACCCTAAGGCTACGAGATTCAACCACGATACCTGGTTATTGATAACAGCTCACCTTCAGTCTCCTACTATACAGACTGCATCACTACCTTGTCTGGAAGTTGAAACTCCTGCAAACCTTACGAAGGTAAACGGTTTCAGTGTCAAAAAAACTTTGCACCTCTCTAGATTGTTTGGACTCTAAACAACATTAAAGCTTTGAGGATTCCAGCGTGATCACATCCAAACTCTTTGCTAATACTATTAGCGATCACCTGCACCACTAAACATCAAGCACAGAGAATCAGCGAAGTCATTTCACTAATCGAACATTTGCTATTACTAATAGCGTTGCAATATAAGCAATCTTTTACCCACCATAAGGGCTGGACACCATCGACCAATAAGGCACCATATCCTACTTTCCCATCAGCTGATCAAAAACATAAGTGAACCGGAAAGTTTTTTTCAACTCTAAATGTGAGTACAAGTTCAGCGTGCAGCTGCAGCTAAGAAACACTTTATGTAAAGTACTGAGATAATTTGTATCTAAACATAGTATCCATCTGGAACAATATATATATTTTCTCTTTACTCACGAAGTGTCACATCTACATCTTTAGTGATAATCTTATACGCCCAACGGCATAATAAGCTTAAATAACCTTTAGTCAAGCTTTTACGATATACATCATCACAAGCAATTTACCTTTTAAAAGGTGTCAATACGGGACTTTTTAAACATTGTTGGACTTATTTTTTATTATTTTTTATTGTATCCACTGCAGTGAGATTAATTTTATATTGTCAATAGTATTTGGTATATGAGCTCTATACCGTATATTTGCAATCCTATTATTATATTGTTTTTATTGGTATTAAATATATATCATTACTACACACATTTTCTCATATCTTATTTTTTATTATTTCTTATTGTGTACATACATGTTTGTTTCTTTTATTTTATCAAAGATATTTTTGTATGTATAAATTTTAGAGAATCACTAATATCTCAAAATATTACAAAGTATCCAAATTAATCCGAAAATTCCATAGCCTAAACTTTCGCTTATAGACAGCGAAATCAGTATTACTTTTTTGATACTGTGCTTTACTTATATCCCCTTAATTTCATGTACATATTTCCCATACCTTTTTGTGATATTTACTAATTGATATTAATCAAGTCTTAGGATATTCTATCTAACTAATACCTTCCTCATCATTATATATATATATATATATCATATTTACATAAGCAGATTTTAGGATTACATATCCCTTCACATATTATCTCATTTCACCATCCTTATATTTTCAGCACAAATTTATATTTGCACTATAATTTACACTATATATTTATATATATCTAAAATTTCATATACAGCTCCCCTTGTATCACCCTATATGACTTTTTGACAGCTGTTTGGAGGAACTACTGTCGTTTTAGGGTTAGAGCAATATACTTCATTTCTCCTCTCCTTTTAGGTGTACTTACTCAAATCTGTTTTCATCACACTATGTGACACAGACCCAGTACTACTGCAGCTGTAGTGCTATAATTATACCTGTGTATCAGCACACACACAGCTTGTCTATGTGACACAGACCCAGTACTACTGCAGCTGTAGTGCTATAATTATACCTGTGTATCAGCACACACAGCTTGTCTATGTGACTCAGACCCAGTACTGCTGCAGCTGTAGTGCTATAATTAGACAAGCTGTGTGTGCTGATACACAGGTATAATTATAGCACTGCAGCTGCAACAGTACTGGGTCTGAGTCATATAGACAAGCTGTGTGTGCTGATACACAGGAATAATTATAGCACTACAGCTGCAGTAGTACTGGGTCTATGTCACATAGACAAGCTGTGTGTGCTTGTCTATGTGACCAGGTCTGCGCCCGCTGGGCAGGAGTCCCAAAATAGGTTCTCCCATTTGCCCATATATAAGTTGGCGTAGCTAGGCGCAAACCTGGATCAGGTTTGCGCCTAGCTACGCCAACTTATATATGGGCAAATGGGAGAACCTATTTTGGGACTCCTGCCCAGCGGGCGCAGACTTGGTCCTGTATAAGAGATACATAGATGACATCCTCATCATATGGAAGCGGTCTGTTGAAGACCTTCAACACACCATAAATGTGATGAATAACAACAGAATGAATCTAAAATTCACACATGAAATAAGCAAAAACAACATCCACTTTCTAGATTTAAATATAAACGTAAAGGAAGGAAAACTCTCGACCGCTACATAATTCAAGGATGTAGACTGTAATAATTACATCCATCAAACCAGCTGTCACCATCAGAGATAGAAATCGAACATTCCGAAAGGGCAGTTAATGAGGATCAGGAGAAACTGCTCTGATATAGAGAAATGGAAAGAACAGTCGGAAATCCTGAAAGAAAGGTTTATAGACAGAGGATACGACGAGAAGATTATAAACAAAACAATAGAGGAAGTGGAGAGAATGGACAGAGGGTCCATGCTGAAATACAAAGAGAAGACTCCACAAGGGGATAACACTATAAAGGCACCTTTTATTTCGGAATATAGTGAAAACAGGTTTTTAATTGAAAAAATTATTAAAAACACTGGCACTTTCTCAAAGAGGATAATGTGATTGGGAAAGATCTGGAAGAATCCCCCACGTTTAACCCCTTAATGACCGGACCATTTTTCAATTTTCTTACCCTTAATGACAATGGCTATTTTTACATTTCTGCAGTGTTTGTGTTTAGATGTAATTTTCCTCTTACTCATTTACTGTACCCATACATATTATATACCGTTTTTCTCGCCATTAAATGGACTTTCTAAAGATACCATTATTTTCATCATATCTTATAATTTACTATAAAAAAATGTAAAATATGAGGAAAAAATTGAAAAAAAACACACTTTTTCTAACTTTGACCCCCAAAATCTGTTACACATCTACAACCACCAAAAAAAAAAACATTCTAAATAGTTTCTAAATTTTGTCCTGAGTTTAGAAATATCCAATGTTTACATGTTCTTTGCTTTTTTTGCAAGTTATAGGGCCATAAATACAAGTAGCGCTTTGCTATTTCCAAACCACTTTTTTCCAGAATTAGCGCTAGTTACATTGGAACACTGATATCTTTCAGGAATACCTGAATATCCCTTGACATGTATATATTTATATTTAGAAGACATCCCAAAGTATTGATCTAGGCCCATTTTGGTATATTTCATGCCACCATTTCACCGCCAAATACGATCAAATTGTCAGCCGCTCTGGAATCAATCCGGGATGTAACCCAACTGCTAGCGTGAATTGAAAGCACACGCTAGCACACTGAGAAATATCCAGGACGTGACCCACTCAGGAAGCAGATTAGAAGATAACAAAAATGAATATTGTTCCAGAATGCAGGAAAGCCACAAAGGATAAAACGTCCCTTTAAGTAGTACAAAGAACAAAAAGGAAATGCTCTTACTTTGAAGCTTCTGAAAAAGGTCCTCTTTAGCAGGCTTGTAAAACAAAGGAAAAGTTCTCTTTTGCAGCTTGTAAAAGTATAATGTCCCTTTAAGCAGGTTTATAACAAACAGAAAGGCAAAGTTCTCTTTTGCAGCTTGTAAAAGTAAATGTCCCTTTTAAGCAGGTGTATAACAAACAGAAAGGCAAAGTTCTCTTTTGCAGCTTGTAAAAGTATAATGTCCCTTTAAGCAGGTTTATAACAAACAGAAAGGCAAAGTTCTCTTTTGCAGCTTGTAAAAGTAAATGTCCCTTTTAAGCAGGTGTATAACAAACAGAAAGGCAAAGTTCTCTTTTGCAGCTTGTAAAAGTAAATGTCCCTTTTAAGCAGGTGTATAACAAACAGGCAAAGTTCTCTTTTGCAGCTTGTAAAAGTAAAATGTCCCTTTAAGCAGGTCTTGTTTAACAAAGAATAGGTTTAAAGGTAAAGGCCAAAGCAAGGTCAGGCAGGCAGAAGTCGGCATCCAAATATCAGCAAAAGGTATAGGCAAAAGACAGGGTCAGGCAAGCAGAAGTCGGCATCCAAGTGTCAGCAAAAGGGTAATAGCTACAGGCAAGGTCAGGCAGGCAGAAGTCAATGTCCAAATATCAGCAAGTAGGGATTAGGCAAGAGGCTTGGTCAGGCAGGCAGAAGTCGGTACACAGAAGAATAAAACTGATATGGTACTCACAATCCAGGGAAACAAACAAACGGGCCCAGATTCAGATCTCCCGCCGAGATTTAAAGGGCAGGAGCGTAACCGTCATCAGAGGGGTGTGAGAGAAAGCGTCATGTTGCTAAGCAACATGACGTCAGAGACACAGAGGAGTTCCGGGAGCCGCGGCGACACGGCGATGAACGGAAGCGCTCATGACAGCACCCCCTCCTCAAGGGCCCCTCCGGGGGACAGGACCAGGTCTATCAGGATGAGTCTTGTGGAAGGTCTTGACCAATATTGGAGCATTTACTTGATGAGCAGGTTCCCAAGAACGTTCCGTGACTGGATAACCCTTCCAATGAATGAGATAATACAATTTCTTGCCCCGCAATTTGGAATCTAGAATATGGCTGATCTCAAACTCAGGATGTCCATGCACCAATAACGGTGGAGGTTTAGAAAAAGGCTTAGAATACCTGTTAATCATCACAGGTTTTAAAAGAGAAACATGGAATACCGGATGGACTTTGAGAGACTTGGGTAAAGCTACCCGATAAGCAGTGGAACATACCTGACCCAGTATTCGGAAAGGACCCACATATCGTGGTCCCAATTTGTTAGAAGGTTGTTTCAGGCGAAGAAATCGAGAGGAAATCCAAACTTTATCACCAGGGCGATATTTGGGAGCCTTTTTCCGTCGAAGATCCGAAAAGAACTTGTAACGTCTAGAAGTTACAGAAAGAATACGATGTATCTTCTGCCAATGTCGAGTTAATCTTCGGGCTGTAAGATCAGAAGCAGGATTCACTGTGGAGGAAGTATGCAAAGGGAACGTCCTAGGCTGATATCCGTAAGCTGCATGAAAAGGAGAAGTCTGAAGGGAGGAATTGTACCGGGCATTATGGGCCAATTCAGCCAAAGGAAGGTAAGAAGTCCAGTTAGAATGATAATGATCCACATAATGTCTAAGATATGTTTCAAGACACTGGTTTACTCTTTCAGTCTGACCATTCGATTGTGGGTGGTGAGAAGTAGAGAGAGATATAGTAGTACCAAAATGTTTACAAAGTGACCTCCAAAATCGAGAAACGAATTGTACCCCTCTATCTGAAACAATATCAAGAGGAAATCCATGGATTCTTACAATATGTAGAATAAAAAGTTCAGAGAGTCTTTTGGCAGATGGTAATCCTGGCAAGGGTACAAAATGAGCCGTCTTAGTGAACCTGTCGACCACCACCCAGATAGTATTGTTCCCAGTGGACAAGGGAAGATCGGTAATAAAGTCCATGGATACATGAGTCCAAGGCTGGTGAGGTATAGGCAATGGTTGGAGTAATCCTGAAGGAAGTTGGCGTGGAGTTTTGTTCATGGCACATTGTGTGCATACTGAGACGTAATCCTTCACATCTTGAGAGAGTGTAGGCCACCAGACATGTTGTTTGAGGTTTCGAGTGGTAATACTGATGCCAGGATGTCCAGAAAGGGGACTATCATGAGCCCAAAATAAAATCTTGGAACGAAGGCGTTCAGGAACAAAGAGTAAACCATTGGGAGGTTTACAGGACAAAGGAAGACGCTCTTGAGCGGACTGTAATTCTTGTAACCAAGAAGTTGTTAACTGGGCAATGACTTCATGAGGTTGGAGAATGGTACCAGACTCAGGAACTGGGGTATCTTGAAATTGTCTGGAAAGTGCGTCTGCTTTAATATTTTTTGAACCAGGTATGTAAGACAAATTATAGTGAAACCGAGAGAAGAATAAGGACCAGCGTGCTTGCCTGGAATTTAGTCGTTTGGCTGTTTGGAGATACAGAAGGTTCTTATGATCAGTAAGTATAGTAAATGGCAAAGAAGTACCTTCCAGCCAATGTCTCCATTCATCCAATGCCATCTTGATGGCAAGCAACTCTTTATTCCCTACGTCATAGTTAAATTCGGAAGGAGTGAATTTTTTAGAGAAAAAAGCAACAGGATGAATCCTTCCAGTCTCTGGTATTCGTTGAGACAGAACCGCTCCAGCAGCAACAGAGGAAGCATCCACCTCCAGAATAAATTGAAACTCAGGATTTGGATGACGAAGGATAGGAGCTGAGGAAAAAGCTTCTTTGAGAGATTCAAAAGCTTCTATAGCCTCAGACGGCCATACTTTACAGTTTTGTCCTTTTCTTGTGAGAGAAGTAAGAGGAGAAGTAATAGTAGCAAAATTCTTGATGAACTTTCTGTAATAATTGGCGAAGCCTAGGAAACGTTGTAAAGCCTTCAAAGAATCAGGTCTAGGCCAATCCAAAATGGCAGAAAGTTTAGTAGGGTCCATTTCGAATCCAGATGCCGATATTACATAACCCAGAAAGGGTATGATTTTTTGATGGAAAGAACATTTCTCCAGTTTAGCAAACAGATGGAATTCTCTTAGACGTTGAAGTACTTTCTTGACGTGGTGCACATGATCTTGGTGGTTCTGAGAAAAAATTAAGATGTCGTCCAGGTATATGATAACAAAAATATTCAAAAAATCACGAAAGATCTCATTTACAAAATGCTGGAAAACCGCCGGAGCATTGCATAGCCCAAAGGGCATGACCAAATATTCATAATGCCCAAATCGAGTGTTAAAGGCAGTCTTCCACTCATCTCCTTTGCGTATACGGATCAAGTTGTATGCACCACGTAGGTCGAGTTTGGTGAAAATGGTGGCTCCCTGAAGATAAGTAAAAAGTTCAGGAATAAGGGGCAGAGGATAACTGTTCTTGATGGTAATCTGATTCAATCCACGATAATCAATACAGGGTCTTAATCCGCCATCCTTTTTTCCCACAAAAAAGAAACCAGCCCCTACAGGGGAAGAGGAGGGTCGAATAAATCCTCTAGCCAGATTGTCTTTTATATATTCTTCCAGAGCCATGTTTTCTGGTTTAGAAAGTGGATATGTTTTGCCTCGAGGATAGGCAGCCCCAGGAAGGAGGTCAATGGGACAATCAAAAGGGCGATGAGGAGGAAGACGTTCCGCTTCTTTTTTGGAGAAGACATCCACAAAGTCATGGTAATGCATAGGTAAGGATTCCGGAGTTTCAACTGTGAGAGCAATAGTGAGTGGTAACTTAGTAATCTCTTGAAGACATTTAGTCTGGCATGTAGATCCCCAGGAAGTGAGTTCACCGAAAGTCCAAGAAAAAATGGGATTGTGAATCTGGAGCCAGGGTAATCCCAAGATAATGGGAAATTGCGGAGTGGGAATGACATCGAAACAAATTGTCTCAGAATGAAGTATTCCTACGGTGAGGATTAAGGGTTGAGTAGAAAACTGAATGTATCCAGAACCCAAAGGATCTCCACTGACCGTAGAGACTGAAATGGAATACTCCTTCTTTAGTAAGGGTATAGAATGAGTAGAAACAAATGTAGAGTCAATGAACACACCTCCAGCACCAGAATCAATTAGGGCTTGGGTATAGATCTTCTTTTGTCCAATTAGAAGAGTTACTGGAACAAAGAGTTTCTTGTATAGGGAATGACCACTATTTTGGCTTAACTCAGTTCCCTGGACTAGAGTTAAGCCCTGGCTTTTACTGGCCTAGTAGGACAATCCCTTAATAAATGTCCTTTAAGGCCACAGTACAGACATAAGCCAAGAGTCCGTCTTCTTAAGCGTTCAGTCTCAGTTAATTTTATACTTCCTACTTCCATGGGTTCAGCCTGATCAGTAGTAGGAGAGGCTGGAGTGACTGGACTAGAAAAACGAGGAGCTAAACGAAAAGGAGTTCGAGTGGCAGTCCTCTGTGTTCTATCCTTTTCTTGTTGGCGTTCACGAAACCTGGCGTCGAGACAGATACAGAGATTTATTAAGGCTTCTAAGGACTCTGGAAGTTCACGATACACCAATTCATCCTTGAGACGCTCAGAAAGTCCTTTACGGAAAGCGGCTCTGAGTGCTCCCTGATTCCAAGTGGTTTCAGAGGCAAGGGTGCGGAACTCAATTGCATATTGAGAGACTGGTTGATTTCCTTGACGTAAATCCAGGAGAGTTGCTTCAGCAGCGGATGACCTTCCAGGTTTATCGAATACGTTTGAGAATGTAGATAGAAATGTATCAACATCCAACAGTATAGGATCATTCTTTTCTAGCAAAGGTGACACCCAAGCCAAGGCTTTTCCTTTCATTAAGGAAATAAGAAACGTGATTCTAGAAGAGGCAGTAGCAAAGAGAGTAGGGCTATTTCGGAAATGAAGACGGCATTGATTCAAAAAGCCTCTACATTCTTCAGGATTCCCATCATATTTATCCGGAAGAGGAATCCTGGGACTTAGTTGTACCTGAGACTGATTGTTAGGAATCGGAGGAGGTAATGCCTCAATCGGATTTGGATTGGGATTAGGATTGGGAGGTGCGGTAGCAACCAAATTTTGTAATAGAGCAGTAATTTGATCAAGTTTAGTGTCCAGAGACTGCAAGTGAGTGGCATGAGAACCCAAGAGCTGTCCCTGGTGAGCCACGGCCATAGATAATTCAGTGGGGTCCATTTTTATGGCCCGTTTGTAATGTCAGCCGCTCTGGAATCAATCCGGGATGTAACCCAACTGCTAGCGTGAATTGAAAGCACACGCTAGCACACTGAGAAATATCCAGGACGTGACCCACTCAGGAAGCAGATTAGAAGATAACAAAAATGAATATTGTTCCAGAATGCAGGAAAGCCACAAAGGATAAAACGTCCCTTTAAGTAGTACAAAGAACAAAAAGGAAATGCTCTTACTTTGAAGCTTCTGAAAAAGGTCCTCTTTAGCAGGCTTGTAAAACAAAGGAAAAGTTCTCTTTTGCAGCTTGTAAAAGTATAATGTCCCTTTAAGCAGGTTTATAACAAACAGAAAGGCAAAGTTCTCTTTTGCAGCTTGTAAAAGTAAATGTCCCTTTTAAGCAGGTGTATAACAAACAGAAAGGCAAAGTTCTCTTTTGCAGCTTGTAAAAGTATAATGTCCCTTTAAGCAGGTTTATAACAAACAGAAAGGCAAAGTTCTCTTTTGCAGCTTGTAAAAGTAAATGTCCCTTTTAAGCAGGTGTATAACAAACAGAAAGGCAAAGTTCTCTTTTGCAGCTTGTAAAAGTAAATGTCCCTTTTAAGCAGGTGTATAACAAACAGAAAGGCAAAGTTCTCTTTTGCAGCTTGTAAAAGTAAAATGTCCCTTTAAGCAGGTCTTGTTTAACAAAGAATAGGTTTAAAGGTAAAGGCCAAAGCAAGGTCAGGCAGGCAGAAGTCGGCATCCAAATATCAGCAAAAGGTATAGGCAAAAGACAGGGTCAGGCAAGCAGAAGTCGGCATCCAAGTGTCAGCAAAAGGGTAATAGCTACAGGCAAGGTCAGGCAGGCAGAAGTCAATGTCCAAATATCAGCAAGTAGGGATTAGGCAAGAGGCTTGGTCAGGCAGGCAGAAGTCGGTACACAGAAGAATAAAACTGATATGGTACTCACAATCCAGGGAAACAAACAAACGGGCCCAGATTCAGATCTCCCGCCGAGATTTAAAGGGCAGGAGCGTAACCGTCATCAGAGGGGTGTGAGAGAAAGCGTCATGTTGCTAAGCAACATGACGTCAGAGACACAGAGGAGTTCCGGGAGCCGCGGCGACACGGCGATGAACGGAAGCGCTCATGACACAAATAAAAAAAAAAACTTAAATATTTCACAATTTTAGGTTTCTCACTGAAATTATTTACAAACAGCTTGTGCAATTATGGCACAAATGGTTGTAAATGCTTCTCTGGGATCCCCTTTGTTCAGAAATAGCAGACATATTTGGCTTTGGCGTTGCTTTTTGGTAATAATAAGGCCGTTTAATACTGCTGCGCACCACACTTGTAATATGCCCAGCAGTTAAGGGGTTAATTAGGTAGCTTGTAGGGTTAATTTTTAGCTTTAGCATAGAGATCAGCCTCCCACCCCCTGATCCCCCCCCTGACCCCCCTCATACAGCTCTCTTCCCTCCCCCACCTAACAATTGTCACCGCCATCTTAAGCACTGGCAGAAAGTCTGCCAGTACTGAAATAAAAATAATTTATTATTATTTTTTTAATTTTTTCATACAGTCTGCAGTGATGGATCCCCCCTTACCCCACAACCTCCCTGATCCCCCCCCAATACATCTCTATAAACCTCCCCCTCTAACTATTTGCCGCCATCTTGGGTACTGGCAGCTGTCTGCCAGTACCCAATTTGCCCCCCAAAATAGTTTTTTTTTTAACTTTTTTCTATGTAATACTTGTTTTCTGTAGTGTAGCTGGCCCCCCTAAACGATCTACATCCCTCCCCCTCCCAGATCCCTTACTAAAGAGCTAAGATCCCCCTGCATTGGTCTTTTTTTTTTTTTTTTTCTTTCATTATCGGCATAATTTGCGTGCGCGCACACGCACACGCCCCCCCGCCCCCTCGGCCGCAATTGCCGATCCGGTAATAACTGCAAATTAGGTAAGATCCGTTTGGGAAATATAATGAGGCTGCTAGAGATAAAGGCTGCTACCATCAACCAACGAAATTGTTAGTATCAGTGCCGGTTCAGAAAGGGCCACAGAGTGGCCCTTTCTGCATCGGTATGTAAAATAGGGGATTGCAGTGATGCCTCAATATTGAGGCATCACTACAATCCCTTGGAAGCAGCTGGAAGCAATCGTGATCGCTTCCAGCACTTCAGACAACAGAGGACGTACCAGGTACGTCAATTGTCACTAAGGGAGTTTTTTCCTATGACGTACCTGGTACGTCCTCTGTCATTAAGGGGTTAAATATAGAAAAACAAAAAATCTAAAAACTATGATTGCCCCAAGTGTCCCTACAGTGACCAGAATAAACGATCTATATGGCAAACAATTAAAAGGTTTCTTCCCATGTCACTCATGTAAAGCCTGCAATTATGGCAAGAAAAGCCACACATTTAAATCTAAGATCACAAAAGAGTCTTTTAATATGAAAGAAATGATCAGGTGTCATGACTCGGGCATCATATACTTAATTGAGTGTGGATGCGGATTACAATATATAGGGCAAACCTCCAGGACACTCAGAGACAGAATTCGTGAGCACCTCTTACAGATAAAGTGGGGCAAAGAGGATTTTCCACTGTATAAACATTTTAAAGAAACCCACAAAGGCAGTAACAGAACCTTTAAATGTGGGCATTAGTAGACCGATGAAGAATTGGAGAGGGGGGGATTTTGAAAGACCACTTCTAAAAGTAGAATCCAAGTGGATCTTTCTGCTAGACTGCACCTTCCCTAAAGGTTTAAATAGCAGTACGGAAGTGTTCCATCTATTGTAAAAGAGCAGAATAGATTCTACTATAAATCCACTCTCTGTCTACTCTATATCTGATACCCTAAGAATAATTGGTGTAATAGGCGAAAAAAGTGGACAATCACAACATTAAGCTCTCTTTCCAATTGGCACTGTTCCCTTCCCACAATGTTTTATCAAATCCTTTCACCAAAGGATTGTTGCTGTAGAGGACATCTCATGATTAACTCCCACTCTATTAGCTTATTCCCAGATTTTTTAACCCCCCTTTTATTACAACAGATATGGGGGTTTTATGTTTTTTATGAAGGTTATATATACATATATTTTTTTATAAAAACATTTTTACAGAAGTTTTATAAAAGGTTTTCTAAATGTTTTTATAAATGTTCTTATAAATGATTCAAACATGCTTCAAGATCCATATATTCCTTTCACCACAATCATACAATGTTGGAATTAACAAGTGTTATCTCTTATTACCAATTTTTTACTCCCAAGTGTTATTACCAATCCATTTAATACGGTTTGGCATAATTTTAATCCACCTCTGTCTAATTTTAATACACTTCCGTCATATTTTTATATATATTTTTTATATATATTTCTTATACATTATTATTTCTTATATATTTTTTTCTTATTATTTCTTGTATTCCAGTGACATCTGGTGCAAATTTTGTATTAAATGTTGTAATATGTTTTAAATCAATGCTATGTAAATTATGATTAGCCAACCATCATTTATTAGAGACAATTGTACCATTTGCACTATTTTGCATTATTTTACCCCTATTTACATCTGGGCATAACCAGAGATCCTGAGCCCAAATACCATCCTCCTTTTTTCCACATGTGGTAGATATATTTTGATATATTTAGAAGCCCCGTCACATATCTGTGCGTGTTTCATATCCATATAGATATAATGCCTCCTTCCCTGAGTGAGTTTCACCACTTTTGTCTTGGCGTATCAAAAAAGTGGGTCCATTACCGCCAAGTATATGTATCATATGTGATAATCATGAATAGCGCCAAACCGGAAGTACGCATACACGCTATGACGTCACTTACGGCCAATATCGACATCCGGTATAAACATCCGGTAAGACGGGGAAGACTAACACGAGGCAAATAAAAATACTTTATAGGATATAAAACACTATTAATACATGGACATCGGACAAACAATATATAAAAAGGGCCATAACAGAATATTACATAAGGGGCAAAACCAAAAAAATTAGCTCATTTTTCGGCGCAAATTTTAGGCGCGAAATTTGAAATAATTCAATTGGCTAACCAAACACATTTAAGGTGTAAACGCCAGGAAGCCGGTACCAGTCTTGAGAAAGGTCCTTTGCGGACTGAAACGCGTTGGCTATAACTGGTAATACGGCTCAGGTCTTATTTGGTGAGTAGAACACTTATACTCTTATTTTATAGTAGCTGTATTGCACTATGTCCGTTTTTTGTATAACTTTATAGGTTCTTGATGGCATCATCAAAGTACTGACACAATCTTTGAGAAGAGGACCATCACCTAGAAATCAAACAACATCACTGCTTGGATCCATTTGGGTTATCACATATCACACTAAATTTTGGGAACACTACATTTGGTTTTTACTAAGGATTTACTTTCAGGATTTTTTTAAGGATGATTTGCAAAGACATTTTTTAGGGCTGTCAATAGGTGTACACCTTAAAGTTATCATATTTTTTCCCTTGTCCTCTGCATTTTTAAACTTTTATTCTTATTTTTCACGTACACATTTGTGATATCACATAATATTTTTATATTTTTATTTTGGAGGAGTTTTATATTTTACATTTCAGATTTTGGATCCATATATATTCTTTTGAGCACTTTTTTGAACACTTTTATTTTTTCACCTTGTTGGAATTCATATGAACTTCTAATTCTTAATTTTTGATTGTTTTTCATCACTCCAAATATATTTGGACATTTCACCAGCCTGAACAGGT
>NC_069502.1:851576519-851714019 GCF_027579735.1 Bombina bombina
TCTCTGTTGTATGTCCTGAGCTGTTTGGGAATGGAATGCTTTTTACCAGGTGTTGGCCAATGTTGGCTAATTATTTGAAACGAAAGCTGCTTGCTACATTTTCTTATCTATTTTCTGAATTCTTTCAAGAGGACACTCTTTTTATTTTATCAACACTATGATGAGTTGACACAAAGGTGTGATATTACTAAAGAAAAGGCATTACACAAGGCACTGCTGAGATTCGAACTCAGGATCTCCTGTTTACTAGACAGGCGCTTTAACCATCTAAGCCACAGCACCTAATGTATCATTGATGTTGCCATGTCGAAAAATCATTGCATTTAAAAATATGAAAATTTCATTTCAAAAAGGATATAAAATGTAAAACTTTGGGGCGGAGTCTAGCCAAGCTCTAAGATGGCAGCTTAACTTGGTAGCTCCGTGCAGTAATTAAAGACTATCACTATAATAGCATGTTTATTCAGCTCTACATTCCTGCATAAGCTTATGTCGAGAGGCATCTAAGGTGAAGCTATCCCACCGGAGAACATTTGCTACGGTAAAGCTAATAGCAACAGCGGTTTCACTTCTGAGGCCTAACGCAGTTTACAGCCTGCCACGCACCGGAGCTAACACTGTCAGAGACTGCTCTTATGACCGGCCTGCTATCACATCAGCTGCAGACTCACCCGGGTAGTGCAGAAGCAAGAGGACAATAGACAAGAGGGAGGTATCCCCAAAAAGAGACCAGAAAGTACGGGGTGAGTGACGCGGCATAACCCGGCAACGGGAATACAGCAACGCAATTACCGCGCTTGCCGCGGCTTCCATATTACGGCCAGCTCAATCGGAGGAGGTATACAGGGGTCATACGATCTCATTAAATTCTTAGACCTACCCGGTTGAATAGGCTCCACCATCAAGAGTAGTAGTGTCCCACGAGGACTTGCCTAACAGACAAAGGCAGTACAGGCTGCGCAGCATACACACTGCATAGTGACAGAGGGAGATACTGGGCGAAGTCAGGAGAGATTTTAACTGGCATATTTGCTTTATTTTTTGGCACAATAAATGAACAGTGACGCCCTAATGGGTCTATAACATTGGTGTGATACCCACTGGCATCTGAGAGGTGGGAAAGGAATAGAACAAGCAAGACAATAGGGTCACTGAGCACCTATACATCCAGTGCGCAGGACTTTTAAAGCCTCACATTTCCTCTGGGACACTTTGGAGTCATTTGCTGACAAGACCTCATTTTGGGTTTCTCTGTGAAAGTTCTTGCAAATCTGCTGAGTCTTAGACTGGTGCTTATCTAACATGGCCGCCAGGAAACCCAATAAACCAGATAGAAATCAGAAATCAACGGCATTAGACCAATACCTCAAGCTAGCAAAGGGACTAACAGTAACAGAACCAGATGAGGAGGAGGAGGAAGGGAGCCAGGCTACCGCTTTAAATACATCAGACCCCTCTGGAAGGACTACAAGTTTAACAAAAGCTGAATTTCACACATTGGTCTCTAAAGAAGATATGGCCTCAGGCCTAGAAAAACTAATGAATAAAATTGACAATCTGCACTCCTCTGTTACAGGCAGTCTAGCTGAGATAAAACAAGATCTGTCTGAGCTAGGGGATAGAGTGGAGGCGGTAGAGAATGATCAAGAGTCTATAGCTGAAGGCATGGCAACTAACTCTGAGTCAATTGCTTCTCACCAGCAACAAATTCTAGACCTCCAAGACAAGATGGAGGATCTAGAAAACAGAAATAGGAGGAACAACATTAGACTCAAGGGGATACCGGAGAGTGTGGAAACCTCAGATTTACACTCATATCTGACACGCCTCTTTAAAGCTATTACAGGTGAAGAAGGAGATTCAGACTTTGCCATGGAAAGAGCCCACAGGGCCCTGAAACCAAAACCAAAAGAGGGCCTTCCACCCCGCGATGTCATCGTTAAAATGCTCCGTTTCCCGGACAGAGAAACTATCATGTCAGCGTCTAGAAGACATCAACCTTTTAAATACCAGGGACAGGTTATTCAGTTTTTTCAGGACTTATGTATCCGCACTCTTCAGAGAAGATTTGCTTTACGCCCTCTTACATCCATGCTGAGGAAGCAAAATATCCCATATAGATGAGGATATCCTTTTGCCCTACATATTTCCCACAACCACAAGTTGTTCACTATTAGATCTGCGCAAGACATCCCGGAGCTATGCCAATATCTCAACATTGACTTGCCAGTTTTGCCGGAGGACTCTGTCATTCCACAGCACTCTACGAGTAAAGAGCAGCAGAATCCGGTGAGAAAAGCTAGATGGACCAAAGTGGCAAAAAAGAAAAAAGTTAAAACATGAACTGATCCACTAGGTAATACTGGTAATGTTTTGAGTTGCTGTATGTTCTCCTAGTGTGGGATAGGATTTGATTATATGACCATTTCAGAAATGCTTATACTAATTTAGCTCATTTACTAATTGTTCTAAACATGCTAATTTTAGAAACACTGCACATTCCTACCTTTTTTATGTTAGACATATGAATGTGCCAAGACACTCAGGTAATCAAACTGTTCTTATTGTTCAATACAGGTTTTTATTATGTTTGCTGCCAAATTGTTTTCTTGTAAATAATAGATGCTGTGGAAATGATATCTCTACTGTGATATTTCTATACCAAAGTACATCCAGATCCTGGGCTGCCTACGGGCTCCTCTCCATGTCTCACCAACAATCCTCCCTAGCTATATATAGTTTATGGGGTTTCTTAGGGATCATTGCACGAAAATCCCACACACATATTTATGGCTCTCCCGACAATTAATTTAGTCTCGCACAATGTGAGAGGGCTAAACACGGATATTAAAAGGCGCACAGCTTTTAACCACTATAGGAACCTCCAGGCAAATGTCATTTTTTTACAGGAAACCCACCTCACCAAACCACAAATCCCCAAATACTGGTCTAGAGGTTTCCAACAAAGCTTTCACTCCACTGCTGGGGAGAAAAAAAGAGGAGTATCAATACTGCTGCACTCCTCACTACACTTTACACATACTAACACAATAGCAGACAAAGATGGTAGATATTTATTAGTACTGGGCCAATTACAGGGAATAGAGATCCTGTTCTGCAACATCTATGCCCCAAACGAAAAGCAGGACGTGTTCTTTAAGGAGATCACGCGTTTACTAACAGGCTGGTCACAAATTAGGATAATTTTAGCGGGGGACTTTAACGTTGACCTTCAGGCACTCATTTACACGCACCAACCACGCCCCCCCCAAAAACTGGCCCGCATGCGAGCAGTGGCTAAAGCTGTCTCAAACTCATTGTCCCCACATACTCTGGTTGACACGTGGAAATCTCTATACGGGGTTACAGCAGATACAACATATTTCTCAGCTGCACACACTAGCTACTCTAAACTAGATTATATTATGATAAGTCAAATTCTATATCCACTTTTACTATCAGCCAAAATACACCCGTGTACATGGTCAGATCACTCTATCACACAGATGACGCTCCAAGGTATACACAACTCTAGCAGAATCCAGACCTGGACATTTGACCCATCTTGCCTTCAAAATAGACAGACTAAGAATAAACTGACGCGGGCTATGGAAGAGTATTGGACTTTCAATCAGGGCACCACAGATAGCCCGGTCTCGGTATGGGCGGCTCACAAAACAGTAGTTAGGGGCTTATTAATAAAAGAGAAAGCGATGCTCAAAAAGAGAACACAGAAGGTAGCGGAGGGATTGACTAGAGATATTGAGATGTTGGAGAAGAAACATAAACAAACCCTGAGCACCCCCATCTTAAGACAATTAGACCAAAAAAGACAGCATCTTAATGAGATTCTCAATAATCAATCGATAAAATATGCCCATAGAATGAAAACTCAATATTTCTTATATGCCCACAAGCCAGATAAATATTTAGCCAAAAAGATTAGAGACAATTATTCGGCCATGTCAATCCCCTCGATATGTAAAAGAGATGGTGATGAGACAAGTCATCCTCAAGAAATTGTAGATGCCTTTGCTTCCTTTTATCAAGAACTATATGATGGGAACAAAGTGTCTCACAACGCCTCCACCAAAGGTTTGCTTGGGGATTTTCTCTCTAAGGCAAATCTGAGGAAAATTACAGACTCGGATAGAGACTTACTAAACTCCAAAATTACCACGATGGAGGTAGCACAGGCCATTAAGGACCTTAAGTCAGGAAAGGCTCCCGGACCTGATGGTCTTCCGGGCGAATATTACAAGATGTTTGCAGGCATGCTAACCTCACATCTTACACAATTTGCAAATCATGTTCTAGAAGGCGAGGTATTATCCAAAGACCTACTTCAAGCCAAAATAGTGGTCATCCCAAAGCCAGGAAAAGAGCAAAAGCAATGCGCCAGCTATAGACCAATTTCCCTCATAAACCAGGATATCAAAATTGTTACCAAAATCATGGCTAACAGACTAAAACACATTCTCCCCAGTATAATCCACACAGATCAGGTCGGCTTTATTAAAGACAGGGAAGCCCCGGACAACATAAGAAGGATGGTGTCGGTGATAGACTACCTTAAAAGTCATGGGGTGCCTTCTCTGCTTCTTTCCCTAGACACAGAGAAGGCATTCGACAGGGTGGACTGGAGGTATATGTTAGAGGTTATGGAGGAGATGGGTTTTAGGGGACCTTTTCTTTCAGCAATCACCACATTATATTCCACCCCCACTGCATTTGTTAGAGCAATTGGTCATCAATCTCGCACTTTTAATATCCTTAACGGCACTCGACAGGGGTGTCCGTTATCCCCCCTGCTCTTTGCAATTTGCATAGAACCCCTAGCGGAGTATATTCGAGGAGAGGAAGAGATTAAAGGTCTAGAGATAGGGGGTAAGTCCTATAAAATAACACTATTCGCGGATGATGTCCTTCTGACACTGACTAGGCCACTGACTTCCCTGCCCATTGTCTACAACATCCTGGACAAATTTTCAACCATCTCAGGTTATAAAATTAACATTGAAAAATGCGAAGCCCTTCCCATTGAAATACCTAAGCCCACTATCAAACTAATTGAGATCAACTTCGACTTTGCGTGGGTATATGACCACATGAAGTATTTAGGAGTTAAATTGACACCAGACTTTAGTAAGCTTTACCAGGCTAACTATCTTCAGTTATACAAAATCATAAAACATGACATTGCGAAATGGCAACAATATGGCTTCTCATGGTATGGGAGACTTTCCTCGATTAAAATGAATATTCTACCTAGACTCCTATATCTTTTTAGAACATTGCCGATCGAGGTCCCTAGAGCTGACTTAGATACTATTCAGTCTAAACTAATTACTTATCTGAGGGAAGGAAAACATGCGAGAATATCTGGTCTTCTACTCACAAGACATAGGCAACTGGGGGGAATAGGCCTACCAAACCTATGGGATTACTATCAGGCAGCTAGCTTAACTCAGACCTCTACATTAGGGAGACGAGGTTGCGATATTGTTTGGCCAACCTTGGAAACATCCATGGGGGGACTGAGCTCCCCAGATGATACACTTTGGAAGAGGGAGATATGGAAGGCCCCAGGGGGCTTTAAACCACAAGCACTTTTGATCTCTCGTAAACAGTGGAACAAATCAATGTATACACATAAGTTAATTCCAGAACATACTCTCATAAGACCACTAAAATATTTACTTTCAGGAGATTGCCACATTCACATAGACAAATGGGAGAACAAAGGCCTATACAGGGTAGCAGATTTTTTGCAGAGGGGCTCTATACTCACATTCATACAATTACAAGAAAAGATTAATCTCTACCCCCTACACTGGTTCATATACTTGCAGATCTCCGCTGCTATCCGTTCGTATACCCTTAAGGGAAGGGAAAACCAGCCAACTACACTTGGGAGGCAATGTAGCGCAACTACTAGGCCCAAACAAGCCATCTCACATATGTATCAATCTATTCAATCAGCTAACATTAAGAGTATGCCACCCATAGTTAGCAGATGGGAAAGAGACTTGAGTATTGAGCTTACAGGAGAAGATTGGTATAGTATAACATATGAAGTAAATAAAGGTTTGTTGAGTGCAGACCTTAGGGAGAATAGCCTTAAGTCGGTGTTCCGATGGTACCTGACACCTGAGAGACTAGCGCACTCTACCAAGGGGGGCTCCAACTTCTGTTTTAGAGGGTGTAAAATTAAGGGAACCTACATACACATGTGGTGGGAGTGCCACAAAGTTCAAGTCATCTGGAGGCAGACTTCAGATCTCTTATCCAACTTGCTAGGTGACCACATTGAAGTCACTGCCCCGCAGGCACTACTAAATATTAGAAACAAGAACTATAACTCTCACATCAATACCTTTTTTAGAATTATCCTCACAATAGTCAGGACCTCAATCGCCAAACACTGGAAGGTGGGGGTCCCAGATTGGTCAGAGATCATTAACAAAATCTCAAATGTGTATGCCATGCACGAGACGGCAGCCCACCTACAAAACAAGATAGAAACTTTCAGTAAGCTTTGGTTCTACTGGATTATGAGGGGATCTAGTGGTGATCCTCATTGAATTTCAGGAAAGGGATGGATTTGGAGATAATTACATATTTAAGCTTACGACTAGCTTATGACATGGTTTGGGAGCCACAGGAGAGGAGGGGGGAGCTGAGTACACAGTGATCTGTTTTGTTATTGTTGTTATCCACTACTGTTTCCTTTTTTTTTTGTTTTATATATTTCTTTTTGGGTTTTATTTTTCTTCAAAAATAAAGAAAGGGTGCATTAGGTCTGGCCACTGTTGGTCTGCCTGAAAGAGGGGATTTTTGTATATACCAACAAGATTCACTGATTTGTAACACCCACTGACGGGTGAGCCGGTAGTGGCTTGTACAATTGTAATATCTGTTTTTCTTTATCTTATGTTGTAATGCTCTCAATAAAAATTATTTCAACTAAAATGTAAAACTTTGAAACATATCACTAATAGAACATGATATGAGTGCAAAGGTAAAATATCAGGTGCATTATTCCATATCCCTATAGCTGAGCAACAGCTACTACAAACTATCTGCTGACAATGCTCAGCATAGAGTACAACAGCGTCTGTTTCCACAAATTTAATTTGTTGGTCTGCATATAATTACAAAAAGCTGCTTTATATATTTGGACTACAAGACTGCAAACCTAGTCCTTTTTAAGTAGTTAACTTCATGTGAAGGATATTAAACACAGGAAAGACTCATTTTTTATTTTCCTTTTTGATTATACTTTCCCAGACATATAAAACCATTTGTTTACCTATAATAATGTGGATCGTTGGTCTAGGGGTATGATTCTCGCTTTGCGTGCGAGAGGTCCTGGGTTCGAATCCCGGACGAGCCCATGTTTTAAATACTCTTCACCATGTATAGAATATGTTCTTTCTAAGATACATTAGCAACGCTAGATCTACTGAAAGGATATCAAAGTACGAAAACATATAGTACTCAGAGGAAAGAAGACAAAACTGATGTGATGTGGCTATTAAAGCTTAGTAAAATTCTCTGGCCAATTAGAATATCATGTTTTCTGGAAAAGATACACTAACAGACACTTTTAAGATTTATTCTAAGCAACTTGTACCTACTGGACAGGCAATTTAACCAACAAAATCAAAGCAGCAACACAGAATTCATCCCAAAACATAGGGTTGCTCCACAGAACTAATTCCTACATTTTGCTCATTAATAATAGAATTTATGAACCCATGGATTGAATTTGATGGGACAAATTCCTCATGCTGCCCATTCTGGTGTATATTTTAGTGATAACTGTGTTTCTTTAGGTGAGGAAATTGCTTTAGGCAATTCTTTTTTTCGGTACACATCATAGAATAAACATCAAACTCTTAGTGCTCTGATTTGTTTAAAGATGCAGTCTAGTCCAAAACAAACTTTCATTATTCAGATAGGGCATGTCATTTTAAACAATCTTCCAATGTTCCAAGTAAATTTTCCAATTTTCTTTGATCACCAATATTGCTTTGTTCTTTTGGTATTCTTAGTTGAAAGCTAAATCTAGGAGGTTCATATGCTAATTTCTAAGCGCTTGAAGGCCACCTCTTAGCTCAGGGCAATTTGACAGTTTTTCACCACTAGAGGGTGTTAGTTCATGTGTTTCATATAGATAACACTGTGCTCACGCACGTGGAATTACTATGAGCCAGCACTGATTGGCTAAAATGCAAGTCTGTCAAAAGAACTGAAATAAGGGGGCAGTTTACAGAGGCTTAGATACAAGGTAATCCCAGAGTTAAAAAGTGTAATTATATTATTGTGTTGGTTATGCAAAACTAGGGAATGGGTAATAAAGGGATTACCTATCTTTTAAAACAATAAATATTCTGGTGTAGACTGTCCCTTTAACGTCAGGATTAAGGGTAAAAGAGCATTACACAACAGTTTTAGACCCTATATTTGAAGAATGATCTCTCTGCGGGCAGGGATTCCATGTTAAAACCTTTGCAGCCTTGCTTTTCTTCACTACCCTGAGACCTTTGAAACCTAGGTTTTCATGATAGTCTGTTTGGTAAAGATGTGGTATGCAATTATCTAAGTGTTCAAGGCAGTTGATATTTTTTATATCATTCTGATAGCTATTTTTTCTGCGAGGAAATGTGCTCCCTGTTGACCCCAAATCATGCCAGTATGCAATCTGGCAACACTTGTACTGTCTTCACAGGACGGTTTGCATCAGATCATCAGATTAGCAGTGTTCAACTTGAGATATATCAATGGCAAACGCATTGGAATTCCAAAAACACAGTTTTGTGGTATCAACAAAAGACTGTGATGTAGATCTTTTCCCAGAACCTGTGATCTTCCTTTGCTCTAGATGCCTTGGTGATCTCTTGGAGGATCGCACAGGAGTTGAGCTTTCTTCAGATTACTGTTCTGCCTCAAGTTCTAAAAGAAGATAAGCATAAAATGTTTCTTCTGACTCCAGCCTGGCCAAGATGGAGATGGTTTCAAGATGCAGTTCTTCTTGAAGGGTAGGCTGACTTTTGTCTCCCCCATTTCAATTACCTTCTGCCCCAGGTTAGTTTTGTTTCCATGAGTTGAACGTGCTTGCACTGACAGCCTGGATGCAGAGACTTTTTTCTTTCTGAAGAACAATTAGCTTTATGTGATCTTTCTCTCTGTTGTATGTCCTGAGCTGTATGGGAATGGAATGCTTTTTACCAGGTGTTGGCCAATGTTGGCTAATTATTTGAAAAGAAAGCTGCTTGCTACATTTTCTTATCTATTTTCTGAATTCTTTCAAGAGGACACTCTTTTTATTTTATCAACACTATGATGAGTTGACACAAAGGTGTGATATTACTAAAGAAAAGGCATTACATAAGGCACTGCTGAGATTCGAACTCAGGATCTCCTGTTTACTAGACAGGCGCTTTAACCATCTAAGCCACAGCACCTAATGTATCATTGATGTTGCCATGTCGAAAAATCATTGCATTTAAAAATGTGAAAATTTCATTTCAAAAAGGATATAAAATGTAAAACTTTGAAACATATCACTAATAGAACATGATATGAGTGCAAAGGTAAAATATCAGGTGCATTATTCCATATCCCTATAGCTGAGCAACAGCTACTACAAACTATCTGCTGACAATGCTCAGCATAGAGTACAACAGCGTCTGTTTCCACAAATTTAATTTGTTGGTCTGCATATAATAACAAAAAGCTGCTTTATATCTTTGGACTACAAGACTGCAAACCTAGTCCTTTTTAAGTAGTTAACTTCATGTGAAGGATATTAAACACAGGAAAGACTCATTTTTGATTTTCCATTTTGATTATACTTTCCCAGACATATAAAACCATTTGTTTACCTATAATAATGTGGCTCGTTGGTCTAGGGGTATGATTCTCGCTTTGGGTGCGAGAGGTCCCGGGTTCAAATCCCGGACGAGCCCATGTTTTAAATACTCTTCACCATGTATAGAATATGTTCTTTCTAAGATACATTAGCAACGCTAGATCTACTGAAAGGATATCAAAGTACGAAAACATATAGTACTCAGAGGAAAGAAGACAAAACTGATGTGGCTATTAAAGCTTAGTAAAATTCTCTGGCCAATTAGAATATCATGTTTTCTGGAAAAGATACACTAACAGACACTTTTAAGATTTATTCTAAGCAACTTGTACCTACAGGACAGGCAATTTAACCAACAAAATCAAAGCAGCAACACAGAATTCATCCCAAAACATAGGGTTGCTCCACAGAACTAATTCCTACATTTTGCTCATTAATAATAGAATTTATGAACCCATGGATTGAATTTGATGGGACAAATTCCTCATGCTGCCCATTCTGGTGTATATTTTAGTGATAACTGTGTTTCTTTAGGTGAGGAAATTGCTTTAGGCAATTCTTTTTTTCGGTACACATCATAGAATAAACATCAAACTCTTAGTGCTCTGATTTGTTTAAAGATGCAGTCTAGTCCAAAACAAACTTTCATTATTCAGATAGGGCATGTCATTTTAAACAATCTTCCAATGTTCCAAGTAAATTTTCCAATTTACTTTGATCACCAATATTGCTTTGTTCTTTTGGTATTCTTAGTTGAAAGCTAAATCTAGGAGGTTCATATGCTAATTTCTAAGCGCTTGAAGGCCACCTCTTAGCTCAGGGCAATTTGACAGTTTTTCACCACTAGAGGGTGTTAGTTCATGTGTTTCATATAGATAACACTGTGCTCACGCACGTGGAGTTACTATGAGCCAGCACTGATTGGCTAAAATGCAAGTCTGTCAAAAGAACTGAAATAAGGGGGCAGTTTACAGAGGCTTAGATACAAGGTAATCCCAGAGTTAAAAAGTGTAATTATATTATTGTGTTTGTTATGCAAAACTAGGGAATGGGTAATAAAGGGATTACCTATCTTTTAAAACAATAAATATTCTGGTGTAGACTGTCCCTTTAACGTCAGGATTAAGGGTAAAAGAGCATTACACAACAGTTTTAGACCCTATATTTGAAGAATGATCTCTCTGCGGGCAGGGATTCCATGTTAAAACCTTTGCAGCCTTGCTTTTCTTCACTACCCTGAGACCTTTGAAACCTAGGTTTTCATGATAGTCTGTTTGGTAAAGATGTGGTATGCAATTATCTAAGTGTTCAAGGCAGTTGATATTTTTTATATCATTCTGATAGCTATTTTTTCTGCGAGGAACTGTGCTTCCTGTTGACCCCAAATCATGCCAGTATGCAATCTGGCAACACTTGTACTGTCTTCACAGGACGGTTTGCATCAGATCATCAGATTAGCAGTGTTCAACTTGAGATATATCAATTGCAAACGCATTGGAATTCCAAAAACACAGTTTTGTGGTATCAACAAAAGACTGTGATGTAGATCTTTTCCCAGAACCTGTGATCTTCCTTTGCTCTAGATGCCTTGGTGATATCTTGGAGGATCGCACAGGAGTTGAGCTTTCTTCAGATTACTGTTCTGCCTCAAGTTCTAAAAGAAGATAAGCATAAAATGTTTCTTCTGACTCCAGCCTGGCCAAGATGGAGATTGTTTCAAGATGCAGTTCTTCTTGAAGGGTAGGCTGACTTTTGTCTCCCCCATTTCAATTACCTTCTGCCCCAGGTTAGTTTTGTTTCCATGAGTTGAACATGCTTGCACTGACAGCCTGGATGCAGAGACTTTTTTCTTTCTGAAGAACAATTAGCTTTATGTGATCTTTCTCTCTGTTGTATGTCCTGAGCTGTTTGGGAATGGAATGCTTTTTACCAGGTGTTGGCCAATGTTGGCTAATTATTTGAAAAGAAAGCTGCTTGCTACATTTTCTTATCTATTTTCTGAATACTTTCAAGAGGACACTCTTTTTATTTTATCAACACTATGATGAGTTGACACAAAGGTGTGATATTACTAAAGAAAAGGCATTACACAAGGCACTGCTGAGATTCGAACTCAGGATCTCCTGTTTACTAGACAGGCGCTTTAACCATCTAAGCCACAGCACCTAATGTATCATTGATGTTGCCATGTCGAAAAATCATTGCATTTAAAAATATGAAAATTTCATTTCAAAAAGGATATAAAATGTAAAACTTTGAAACATATCACTAATAGAACATGATATGAGTGCAAAGGTAAAATATCAGGTGCATTATTCCATATCCCTATAGCTGAGCAACAGCTACTACAAACTATCTGCTGACAATGCTCAGCATAGAGTACAACAGCGTCTGTTTCCACAAATTTAATTTGTTGGTCTGCATATAATTACAAAAAGCTGCTTTATATCTTTGGACTACAAGACTGCAAACCTAGTCCTTTTTAAGTAGTTAACTTCATGTGAAGGATATTAAACACAGGAAAGACTCATTTTTGATTTTCCTTTTTGATTATACTTTCCCAGACATATAAAACCATTTGTTTACCTATACTAATGTGGCTCGTTGGTCTAGGGGTATGATTCTCGCTTTGGGTGCGAAAGGTCCCGGGTTCAAATCCCGGACGAGCCCATGTTTTAAATACTCTTCACCATGTATAGAATATGTTCTTTCTAAGATACATTAGCAACGCTAGATCTACTGAAAGGATATCAAAGTACGAAAACATATAGTACTCAGAGGAAAGAAGACAAAACTGATGTGGCTATTAAAGCTTAGTAAAATTCTCTGGCCAATTAGAATATCATGTTTTCTGGAAAAGATACACTAACAGACACTTTTAAGATTTATTCTAAGCAACTTGTACCTACTGGACAGGCAATTTAACCAACAAAATCAAAGCAGCAACACAGAATTCATCCCAAAACATAGGGTTGCTCCACAGAACTAATTCCTACATTTTGCTCATTAATAATAGAATTTATGAACCCATGGATTGAATTTGATGGGACAAATTCCTCATGCTGCCCATTCTGGTGTATATTTTAGTGATAACTGTGTTTCTTTAGGTGAGGAAATTGCTTTAGGCAATTCTTTTTTTCGGTACACATCATAGAATAAACATCAAACTCTTAGTGCTCTGATTTGTTTAAAGATGCAGTCTAGAGCTAGACTTCCGGTGGGCGGCGACCCAAGATGGCCACAAGACGATGAAGCTCTGCATATCATCTTAAACTTTCTGCTTAAAAGTGGCCAAATATCAAGCCATCCTAATCTCCCTTAGCAGTTCGGCTGTTTGGGAACCCTTCTGGGATCAGGATTGACATCACCTGGCCCCCGAGAAGTCAGAGAATTGTGTGAAGTTAGGAGAGTTTGGTAACCGGAGCGGAATACAGAGTGTTATTCTGTGCAGCCCCGAATACAAAATGGTTAGCTCTACCTCAGACAACAACCAGCATCTGGAATTGGTGCTTTCTTTAAAGAATCTGTTACTACCAGCTTTCATTAAGCTGGAGGAGGCCACACAACATCTGTTGATCGAGATCCAGGCCCCAGGTTCTAAGAATGTGGCGACAAAATGGTGCCGCTTAGAAAATGTCTCTCCTGATGATAACAGCGACGCTACATAGGACAGATCTTCCCAGAGACGCAGAGAAATATTGGAACACATACCCTGCTTGGAAGAAGATAGTGATCATTTAACAGATTTGCCTAAACAGGCTGCGGATTTTCGTGAACCAGACGCCGCTTGCTATCATATTTTGAAGCCGGCTAAACAGGCAGTAACCTCCGATATATTCAAGATGGCGGCTGTGGCTGGGGCGACGCTGAGCCATGTTACGGTGGAGAGCCTGCCTACAAGTTCCCCCATACAACTCGCTACAGACCCACCCGCTACTTCAGTAAGGATCCATGATCATAGAAAAGTCTTTGTTGCTACTATGGGGGCGGCTACGGCTGGAGCGGCATTGCACTATGATAAAGTTAAAAGCCTGCCAATTGCAGCTCCCAACTCACAAGAAGCAGCTAGCGCATACATGCAAAGACTATCTGGGAGGGCTACGATTACCTGCGGACATGTGATGACCACGGACCATAATAATTGCCTTCCGAAATGCCTGATGAAGAGCCGCTCCCCTCTGAGATATCAAGCTACCCAACCTTGCTCCATGCTTCTGGGGTAGAGTATTTGGCCGGGTGATGGGGGCCTAACGGAGTCTGACACAACTTCACCCGCTCTGTATGTGCGACGACCACCTGCAGTTGCACCTGATCTACTACAGCACACTGTCTCTGCACAGGCTCCGCGTTTGGTCGCAGGAGCTAACATCCACCCTCCTGATTCTGGAAAGCAGCATGGCGGTTGTTGTCCACCACGGGCAGGCTGCGCTCCGCTGAACTGTAATTATTTAAACCTAACTCGGGCTGGAATCGGGTAATTTACCTAATCTGTACTGCATGTTTACTGCGGAGCCACAGTCTCTTTGTACTATTGGCTGGTTGTGGAGATTTTGACTGTTGTTCTGTGTTCAAGTTTTGTTTCTTAATTAACACAACTCTCTATACACCTTAACTGATGTTTTCTCAGTAATGCTGCCGACGTTGGAAAGAGTAACGCATACATCTTGAGATGTTTACTTATGGACATTAATTTTAATTTTTTCTTAGATATATATAAGAATGCTTTGTTAATGGCTACGTACTAAATTTCTATGGTAAGGGTTTGTGGATGACTGAGGTATCCTTATGGGCTGTATCACATCTCTAATGTTCAATCTAAAGCAGCGCTAGCGATCTCATAGCAGGGAATTTACTTCATATTTTTATGCACTAAGCTATGTTATCTTTTATACTGCGGACAAATCTAGCTCAGGTCAGCTGTCCTGTGTCCACATCTAGTCTCCATTTCGCAAACATTTTTGCTTATTAGGTTACAGGCTTTGTGTCTCTAAGCACACGCTCGCAAGCAGTTAGCTGTCAGTGTTTGCCTGTCTTTAATTAATTCTGTTACTGTTTTATTTTATGTATAAGGAAATCTTACTTCCTACCTCACAGTCTTTTTGTTAGCAGAGTACCCACTCTAAATTTCACTTTGCCCTCACAAATTTTCCTAAAATTCAAAGGCATATGCGCTCCACTACCCGTACTAATAATTCCCATTGTCACTCTATAGCTGTTATCCTACGTTATCATTACATAACAAACTAGGAAAAGGTACTTGCTGTAGTTTGTTTAGGGTTTCCTATTATTTAGTTTTGTTTTGCGATGACTCCAGCAATGTATAACAGTATTTCATAAAGGGTGATCACTGTCTTTCTGATTGAAATTTGAAAACTCTGCATCAATATAAGTGACCCAACACTATTGCTGGCCCATTATTGTATTGTCCTAAGATCACCCCAATAACTCATGGATTATCCTGCGAAACATGTAGAAATGTTATTTGTTGGGCTGTATACACACGCTAGGTCCCCCTCATCTCTTACCACTCTATCCTTCCTCCTCCCCTGACTTCCCCTCCCTTGCCTCCCTCCTGTCTCCCCTGTTTTATGACATAAGTTTGTTTGTTCCCCCCATCCCTTACCACTCTACCCTCCCTCTCACCTGCCCCCCCCCCCCCCCCTCCCTTCTGCCTCTCCTGTTTTTTTGTTTTTTTTTGTTTGTTTGTTTGTTTGTTTTTTGTTTTGTTTTGTTCTGTTTAGTAATAATGTCAAAAACCCCAATGTAGCGGTGCAAACTCATATCTTTTAGAGCACTGGCTGTCTATTGAAAATTCTTGAAGATACGTGTATGTTATCGTATTAAATTGCAACTACTTGTATTGTTTTATCTGCCTTCTTGGCTCATCCTGTGAGGTGGGCTGAAGAGGCACCTTGTAACTTTGCACCCTTTATTGGTTATAAATAAAAGTTTAAAAAAAAAGATGCAGTCTAGTCCAAAACAAACTTTCATTATTCAGATAGGGCATGTCATTTTAAACAATCTTCCAATGTTCCAAGTAAATTTTCCAATTTACTTTGATCACCAATATTGCTTTGTTCTTTTGGTATTCTTAGTTGAAAGCTAAATCTAGGAGGTTCATATGCTAATTTCTAAGCGCTTGAAGGCCACCTCTTAGCTCAGGGCAATTTGACAGTTTTTCACCACCCGAGGGTGTTAGTTCATGTGTTTCATATAGATAACACTGTGCTCACGCACGTGGAGTTACTATGAGCCAGCACTGATTGGCTAAAATGCAAGTCTGTCAAAAGAACTGAAATAAGGGGGCAGTTTACAGAGGCTTAGATACAAGGTAATCCCAGAGTTAAAAAGTGTAATTATATTATTGTGTTGGTTATGCAAAACTAGGGAATGGGTAATAAAGGGATTACCTATCTTTTAAAACAATAAATATTCTGGTGTAGACTGTCCCTTTAACGTCAGGATTAAGGGTAAAAGAGCATTACACAACAGTTTTAGACCCTATATTTGAAGAATGATCTCTCTGCGGGCAGGGATTCCATGTTAAAACCTTTGCAGCCTTGCTTTTCTTCACTACCCTGAGACCTTTGAAACCTAGGTTTTCATGATAGTCTGTTTGGTAAAGATGTGGTATGCAATTATCTAAGTGTTCAAGGCAGTTGATATTTTTTATATCATTTTGATAGCTATTTTTTCTGCGAGGAAATGTGCTCCCTGTTGACCCCAAATCATGCCAGTATGCAATCTGGCAACACTTGTACTGTCTTCACAGGACGGTTTGCATCAGATCATCAGATTAGCAGTGTTCAACTTGAGATATATCAATGGCAAACGCATTGGAATTCCAAAAACACAGTTTTGTGGTATCAACAAAAGACTGTGATGTAGATCTTTTCCCAGAACCTGTGATCTTCCTCTGCTCTAGATGCCTTGGTGATCTCTTGGAGGATCGCACAGGAGTTGAGCTTTCTTCAGATTACTGTTCTGCCTCAAGTTCTAAAAGAAGATAAGCATAAAATGTTTCTTCTGACTCCAGCCTGGCCAAGATGGAGATGGTTTCAAGATGCAGTTCTTCTTGAAGGGTAGGCTGACTTTTGTCTCCCCCATTTCAATTACCTTCTGCCCCAGGTTAGTTTTGTTTCCATGAGTTGAACGTGCTTGCACTGACAGCGTGGATGCAGAGACTTTTTTCTTTCTGAAGAACAATTAGCTTTATGTGATCTTTTTCTCTGTTGTATGTCCTGAGCTGTATGGGAATGGAATGCTTTTTACCAGGTGTTGGCCAATGTTGGCTAATTATTTGAAAAGAAAGCTGCTTGCTACATTTTCTTATCTATTTTCTGAATTCTTTCAAGAGGACACTCTTTTTATTTTATCAACACTATGATGAGTTGACACAAAGGTGTGATATTACTAAAGAAAAGGCATTACATAAGGCACTGCTGAGATTCGAACTCAGGATCTCCTGTTTACTAGACAGGCGCTTTAACCATCTAAGCCACAGCACCTAATGTATCATTGATGTTGCCATGTCGAAAAATCATTGCATTTAAAAATGTGAAAATTTCATTTCAAAAAGGATATAAAATGTAAAACTTTGAAACATATCACTAATAGAACATGATATGAGTGCAAAGGTAAAATATCAGGTGCATTATTCCATATCCCTATAGCTGAGCAACAGCTACTACAAACTATCTGCTGACAATGCCCAGCATAGAGTACAACAGCGTCTGTTTCCACAAATTTAATTTGTTGGTCTGCATATAATTACAGAAAGCTGCTTTATATCTTTGGACTACAAGACTGCAAACCTAGTCCTTTTTAAGTAGTTAACTTCATGTGAAGGATATTAAACACAGGAAAGACTCATTTTTGATTTTCCTTTTTGATTATACTTTCCCAGACATATAAAACTATTTGTTTACCTATAATAATGTGGCTCGTTGGTCTAGGGGTATGATTCTCGCTTTGGGTGCGAGAGGTCCCGGGTTCAAATCCCGGACGAGCCCATGTTTTAAATACTCTTCACCATGTATAGAATATGTTCTTTCTAAGATACATTAGCAACGCTAGATCTACTGAAAGGATATCAAAGTACGAAAACATATAGTACTCAGAGGAAAGAAGACAAAACTGATGTGGCTATTAAAGCTTAGTAAAATTCTCTGGCCAATTAGAATATCATGTTTTCTGGAAAAGATACACTAACAGACACTTTTAAGATTTATTCTAAGCAACTTGTACCTACTGGACAGGCAATTTAACCAACAAAATCAAAGCAGCAACACAGAATTCATCCCAAAACATAGGGTTGCTCCACAGAACTAATTCCTACATTTTGCTCATTAATAATAGAATTTATGAACCCATGGATTGAATTTGATGGGACAAATTCCTCATGCTGCCCATTCTGGTGTATATTTTAGTGATAACTGTGTTTCTTTAGGTGAGGAAATTGCTTTAGGCAATTCTTTTTTTCGGTACACATCATAGAATAAACATCAAACTCTTAGTGCTCTGATTTGTTTAAAGATGCAGTCTAGTCCAAAACAAACTTTCATTATTCAGATAGGGCATGTCATTTTAAACAATCTTCCAATGTTCCAAGTAAATTTTCCAATTTACTTTGATCACCAATTTTGCTTTGTTCTTTTGGTATTCTTAGTTGAAAGCTAAATCTAGGAGGTTCATATGCTAATTTCTAAGCCCTTGAAGGCCACCTCTTAGCTCAGGGCAATTTGACAGTTTTTCACCACTAGAGGGTGTTAGTTCATGTGTTTCATATAGATAACACTGTGCTCACGCACGTGGAGTTACTATGAGCCAGCACTGATTGGCTAAAATGCAAGTCTGTCAAAAGAACTGAAATAAGGGGGCAGTTTACAGAGGCTTAGATACAAGGTAATCCCAGAGTTAAAAAGTGTAATTATATTATTGTGTTGGTTATGCAAAACTAGGGAATGGGTAATAAAGGGATTACCTATCTTTTAAAACAATAAATATTCTGGTGTAGACTGTCCCTTTAACGTCAGGATTAAGGGTAAAAGAGCATTACACAACAGTTTTAGACCCTATATTTGAAGAATGATCTCTCTGCGGGCAGGGATTCCATGTTAAAACCTTTGCAGCCTTGCTTTTCTTCACTACCCTGAGACCTTTGAAACCTAGGTTTTCATGATAGTCTGTTTGGTAAAGATGTGGTATGCAATTATCTAAGTGTTCAAGGCAGTTGATATTTTTTATATCATTCTGATAGCTATTTTTTCTGCGAGGAACTGTGCTCCCTGTTGACCCCAAATCATGCCAGTATGCAATCTGGCAACACTTGTACTGTCTTCACAGGACGGTTTGCATCAGATCATCAGATTAGCAGTGTTCAACTTGAGATATATCAATTGCAAACGCATTGGAATTCCAAAAACACAGTTTTGTGGTATCAACAAAAGACTGTGATGTAGATCTTTTCCCAGAACCTGTGATCTTCCTTTGCTCTAGATGCCTTGGTGATATCTTGGAGGATCGCACAGGAGTTGAGCTTTCTTCAGATTACTGTTCTGCCTCAAGTTCTAAAAGAAGATAAGCATAAAATGTTTCTTCTGACTCCAGCCTGGCCAAGATGGAGATGGTTTCAAGATGCAGTTCTTCTTGAAGGGTAGGCTGACTTTTGTCTCCCCCATTTCAATTACCTTCTGCCCCAGGTTAGTTTTGTTTCCATGAGTTGAACATGCTTGCACTGACAGCCTGGATGCAGAGACTTTTTTCTTTCTGAAGAACAATTAGCTTTATGTGATCTTTCTCTCTGTTGTATGTCCTGAGCTGTTTGGGAATGGAATGCTTTTTACCAGGTGTTGGCCAATGTTGGCTAATTATTTGAAAAGAAAGCTGCTTGCTACATTTTCTTATCTATTTTCTGAATTCTTTCAAGAGGACACTCTTTTTATTTTATCAACACTATGATGAGTTGACACAAAGGTGTGATATTACTAAAGAAAAGGCATTACACAAGGCACTGCTGAGATTCGAACTCAGGATCTCCTGTTTACTAGACAGGCGCTTTAACCATCTAAGCCACAGCACCTAATGTACCCTTAATGTTGCCATGTCGAAAAATCATTGCATTTAAAAAATGTGAAAATTTCATTTCAAAAAGGATATAAAATGTAAAACTTTGAAACATATCACTAATAGAACATGATATGAGTGCAAAGGTAAAATATCAGGTGCATTATTCCATATCCCTATAGCTGAGCAACAGCTACTACAAACTATCTGCTGACAATGCCCAGCATAGAGTACAACAGCGTCTGTTTCCACAAATTTAATTTGTTGGTCTGCATATAATTACAGAAAGCTGCTTTATATCTTTGGACTACAAGACTGCAAACCTAGTCCTTTTTAAGTAGTTAACTTCATGTGAAGGATATTAAACACAGGAAAGACTCATTTTTGATTTTCCTTTTTGATTATACTTTCCCAGACATATAAAACTATTTGTTACCTATAATAATGTGGCTCGTTGGTCTAGGGGTATGATTCTCGCTTTGGGTGCGAGAGGTCCCGGGTTCAAATCCCGGACGAGCCCATGTTTTAAATACTCTTCACCATGTATAGAATATGTTCTTTCTAAGATACATTAGCAATGCTTGATCTACTGAAAGGATATCAAAGTACGAAAACATATAGTACTCAGAGGAAAGAAGACAAAACTGATGTGGCTATTAAAGCTTAGTAAAATTCTCTGGCCAATTAGAATATCATGTTTTCTGGAAAAGATACACTAACAGACACTTTTAAGATTTATTCTAAGCAACTTGTACCTACTGGACAGGCAATTTAACCAACAAAATCAAAGCAGCAACACAGAATTCATCCCAAAACATAGGGTTGCTCCACAGAACTAATTCCTACATTTTGCTCATTAATAATAGAATTTATGAACCCATGGATTGAATTTGATGGGACAAATTCCTCATGCTGCCCATTCTGGTGTATATTTTAGTGATAACTGTGTTTCTTTAGGTGAGGAAATTGCTTTAGGCAATTCTTTTTTTCGGTACACATCATAGAATAAACATCAAACTCTTAGTGCTCTGATTTGTTTAAAGATGCAGTCTAGTCCAAAACAAACTTTCATTATTCAGATAGGGCATGTCATTTTAAACAATCTTCCAATGTTCCAAGTAAATTTTCCAATTTACTTTGATCACCAATTTTGCTTTGTTCTTTTGGTATTCTTAGTTGAAAGCTAAATCTAGGAGGTTCATATGCTAATTTCTAAGCCCTTGAAGGCCACCTCTTAGCTCAGGGCAATTTGACAGTTTTTCACCACTAGAGGGTGTTAGTTCATGTGTTTCATATAGATAACACTGTGCTCACGCACGTGGAGTTACTATGAGCCAGCACTGATTGGCTAAAATGCAAGTCTGTCAAAAGAACTGAAATAAGGGGGCAGTTTACAGAGGCTTAGATACAAGGTAATCCCAGAGTTAAAAAGTGTAATTATATTATTGTGTTGGTTATGCAAAACTAGGGAATGGGTAATAAAGGGATTACCTATCTTTTAAAACAATAAATATTCTGGTGTAGACTGTCCCTTTAACGTCAGGATTAAGGGTAAAAGAGCATTACACAACAGTTTTAGACCCTATATTTGAAGAATGATCTCTCTGCGGGCAGGGATTCCATGTTAAAACCTTTGCAGCCTTGCTTTTCTTCACTACCCTGAGACCTTTGAAACCTAGGTTTTCATGATAGTCTGTTTGGTAAAGATGTGGTATGCAATTATCTAAGTGTTCAAGGCAGTTGATATTTTTTATATCATTCTGATAGCTATTTTTTCTGCGAGGAACTGTGCTCCCTGTTGACCCCAAATCATGCCAGTATGCAATCTGGCAACACTTGTACTGTCTTCACAGGACGGTTTGCATCAGATCATCAGATTAGCAGTGTTCAACTTGAGATATATCAATTGCAAACGCATTGGAATTCCAAAAACACAGTTTTGTGGTATCAACAAAAGACTGTGATGTAGATCTTTTCCCAGAACCTGTGATCTTCCTTTGCTCTAGATGCCTTGGTGATATCTTGGAGGATCGCACAGGAGTTGAGCTTTCTTCAGATTACTGTTCTGCCTCAAGTTCTAAAAGAAGATAAGCATAAAATGTTTCTTCTGACTCCAGCCTGGCCAAGATGGAGATGGTTTCAAGATGCAGTTCTTCTTGAAGGGTAGGCTGACTTTTGTCTCCCCCATTTCAATTACCTTCTGCCCCAGGTTAGTTTTGTTTCCATGAGTTGAACATGCTTGCACTGACAGCCTGGATGCAGAGACTTTTTTCTTTCTGAAGAACAATTAGCTTTATGTGATCTTTCTCTCTGTTGTATGTCCTGAGCTGTATGGGAATGGAATGCTTTTTACCAGGTGTTGGCCAATGTTGGCTAATTATTTGAAAAGAAAGCTGCTTGCTACATTTTCTTATCTATTTTCTGAATTCTTTCAAGAGGACACTCTTTTTATTTTATCAACACTATGATGAGTTGACACAAAGGTGTGATATTACTAAAGAAAAGGCATTACACAAGGCACTGCTGAGATTCGAACTCAGGATCTCCTGTTTACTAGACAGGCGCTTTAACCATCTAAGCCACAGCACCTAATGTACCATTGATGTTGCCATGTCGAAAAATCATTGCATTTAAAAATATGAAAATTTCATTTCAAAAAGGATACAAAATGTAAAACTTTGAAACATATCACTAATAGAACATGATATGAGTGCAAAGTTAAAATATCAGGTGCATTATTCCATATCCCTATAGCTGAGCAACAGCTACTACAAACTATCTGCTGACAATGCTCAGCATAGAGTACAACAGCGTCTGTTTCCACAAATTTAATTTTTTGGTCTGCATATAATTACAGAAAGCTGCTTTATATCTTTGGACTACAAGACTGCAAACCTAGTCATTTTTAAGTAGTTAACTTCATGTGAAGGATATTAAACACAGGAAAGAATCATTTTTGATTTTCCTTTTTGATTATACTTTCCCAGACATATAAAACCAATTGTTTACCTATAATAATGTGACTCGTTGGTCTAGGGGTATGATTCTCGATTTGGGTGCGAGAGGTCCCGAGTTCAAATCCCGGACGAGCCCATGTTTTAAATTCTCTTCACCATGTATAGAATATGTTCTTTCTAAGATACATTAGCAACGCTAAATCTACTGAAAGGATATCAAAGTACGAAAACATATAGTACTCAGAGGAAAGAAGACAAAACTGATGTGGCTATTAAAGCTTAGTAAAATTCTCTGGCCAATTAGAATATCATGTTTTCTGGAAAAGATACACTAACAGACACTTTTAAGATTTATTCTAAGCAACTTGTACCTACTGGACAGGCAATTTAACCAACAAAATCAAAGCAGCAACACAGAATTCATCCCAAAACATAGGGTTGCTCCACAGAACTAATTCCTACATTTTGCTCATTAATAATAGAATTTATGAACCCATGGATTGAATTTGATGGGACAAATTCCTCATGCTGCCCATTCTGGTGTATATTTTAGTGATAACTGTGTTTCTTTAGATGAGGAAATTGCTTTAGGCAATTCTTTTTTTCGGTACACATCATAGAATAAACATCAAACTCTTAGTGCTCTGATTTGTTTAAAGATGCAGTCTAGTCCAAAACAAACTTTCATTATTCAGATAGGGCATGTCATTTGAAACAATCTTCCAATGTTCCAAGTAAATTTTTCAACTTACTTTGATCACCAATTTTGCTTTGTTCTTTTGGTATTCTTAGTTGAAAGCTAAATCTAGGAGGTTCATATGCTAATTTCTAAGCCCTTGAAGGCCACCTCTTAGCTCAGGGCAATTTGACAGTTTTTCACCACTAGAGGGTGTTAGTTCATGTGTTTCATATAGATAACACTGTGCTCACGCACGTGGAGTTACTATGAGCCAGCACTGATTGGCTAAAATGCAAGTCTGTCAAAAGAACTGAAATAAGGGGGCAGTTTACAGAGGCTTAGATACAAGGTAATCCCAGAGTTAAAAAGTGTAATTATATTATTGAGTTGGTTATGCAAAACTAGGGAAAGGGTAATACAGGGATTACCTATCTTTTAAAACAATAAATATTCTGGTGTAGACTGTCCCTTTAACGTCAGCATTAAGGGTAAAAGAGCATTACACAACAGTTTTAGACCCTATATTTGAAGAATGATCTCTCTGCGGGCAGGGATTCCATGTTAAAACCTTTGCAGCCTTGCTTTTCTTCACTACCCTGAGACCTTTGAAACCTAGGTTTTCATGATAGTCTGTTTGGTAAAGATGTGGTATGCAATTATCTAAGTGTTCAAGGCAGTTGATATTTTTTATATCATTCTGATAGCTATTTTTTCTGCGAGGAACTGTGCTCCCTGTTGACCCCAAATCATGCCAGTATGCAATCTGGCAACACTTGTACTGTCTTCACAGGACGGTTTGCATCAGATCATCAGATTAGCAGTGTTCAACTTGAGATATATCAATTGCAAACGCATTGGAATTCCAAAAACACAGTTTTGTGGTATCAACAAAAGACTGTGATGTAGATCTTTTCCCAGAACCTGTGATCTTCCTTTGCTCTAGATGCCTTGGTGATCTCTTGGAGGATCGCACAGGAGTTGAGCTTTCTTCAGATTACTGTTCTGCCTCAAGTTCTAAAAGAAGATAAGCATAAAATGTTTTTTCTGACTCCAGCCTGGCCAAGATGGAGATGGTTTCAAGATGCAGTTCTTCTTGAAGGGTAGGCTGACTTTTGTCTCCCCCATTTCAATTACCTTCTGCCCCAGGTTAGTTTTGTTTCCATGAGTTGAACGTGCTTGCACTGACAGCCTGGATGCAGAGACTTTTTTCTTTCTGAAGAACAATTAGCTTTATGTGATCTTTCTCTCTGTTGTATGTCCTGAGCTGTATGGGAATGGAATGCTTTTTACCAGGTGTTGGCCAATGTTGGCTAATTATTTGAAAAGAAAGCTGCTTGCTACATTTTCTTATCTATTTTCTGAATTCTTTCAAGAGGACACTCTTTTTATTTTATCAACACTATGATGAGTTGACACAAAGGTGTGATATTACTAAAGAAAAGGCATTACACAAGGCACTGCTGAGATTCAAACTCAGGATCTCCTGTTTACTAGACAGGCGCTTTAACCATCTAAGTCACAGCACCTAATGTATCATTGATGTTGCCATGTCGAAAAATCGTTGCATTTAAAAATGTGAAAATTTCATTTCAAAAAGGATATAAAATGTAAAACTTTGAAACATATCACTAATAGAACATGATATGAGTGCAAAGGTAAAATATCAGGTGCATTATTCCATATCCCTATAGCTGAGCAACAGCTACTACAAACTATCTGCTGACAATGCCCAGCATAGAGTACGACAGCGTCTGTTTCCACAAATTTAATTTGTTGGTCTGCATATAATTACAGAAAGCTGCTTTATATCTTTGGACTACAAGACTGCAAACCTACTCATTTTTAAGTAGTTAACTTCATGTGAAGGATATTAAACACAGGAAAGACTCATTTTTGATTTTCCTTTTTGATTATACTTTCCCAGACATATAAAACCAATTGTTTACCTAGAATGATGTGGCTTGTTGGTCTAGGGGTATGATTCTCGCTTTGGGATCGAGAGGTCCCGGGTTCAAATGCCGGTCGAGCCCATGTTTTAAATACTCTTCACCATGTATAGAATATGTTCTTTCTAAGATACATTAGCAACGCTAGATCTACTGAAAGGATATCAAAGTACGAAAACATATAGTACTCAGAGGAAAGAAGACAAAACTGATGTGGCTATTAAAGCTTAGTAAAATTCTCTGGCCAATTAGAATATCATGTTTTCTGGAAAAGATACACTAACAGACACTTTTAAGATTTATTCTAAGCAACTTGTACCTGCTGGACAGGCAATTTAACCAACAAAATCAAAGCAGCAACACAGAATTCATCCCAAAACATAGAGTTGCTCCACAGAACTAATTCCTACATTTTGCTCATTAATAATAGAATTTATGAACCCATGGATTGAATTTGATGGGACAAATTCCTCATGCTGCCCATTCTGGTGTATATTTTAGTGATAACTGTGTTTCTTTAGGTGAGGAAATTGCTTTAGGCAATTCTTTTTTTCGGTACACATCATAGAATAAACTTCAAACTCTTAGTGCTCTGATTTGTTTAAAGATGCAGTCTAGTCCAAAACAAACTTTCATTATTCAGATAGGGCATGTCATTTTAAACAATCTTCCAATGTTCCAAGTAAATTTTCCAATTTACTTTGATCACCAATTTTGCTTTGTTCTTTTGGTATTCTTAGTTGAAAGCTAAATCTAGGAGGTTCATATGCTAATTTCTAAGCCCTTGAAGGCCACCTCTTAGCTCAGGGCAATTTGACAGTTTTTCACCACTAGAGGGTGTTAGTTCATGTGTTTCATATAGATAACACTGTGCTCACGCACGTGGAGTTACTATGAGCCAGCACTGATTGGCTAAAATGCAAGTCTGTCAAAAGAACTGAAATAAGGGGGCAGTTTACAGAGGCTTAGATACAAGGTCATCCCAGAGTTAAAAAATGTAATTATATTATGGTCTTGTTTGTGCAAAACTAGGGAATGGGTAAAAAAGCGATTACCTATCTTTTAAAACAATAAATATTCTGGTGTAGACTGTCCCTTTAACGTCAGGATTAAGGGTAAAAGAGCATTACACAACAGTTTTAGACCCTATATTTGAAGAATGATCTCTCTGCGGGCAGGGATTCCATGTTAAAACCTTTGCAGCCTTGCTTTTCTTCACTACCATGAGACCTTTGAAACCTAGGTTTTCATGATAGTCTGTTTGGTAAAGATGTGGTAAGCAATTATCTAAGTGTTCAAGGCAGTTGATATTTTTTATATCATTCTGATAGCTATTTTTTCTGCGAGGAACTGTGCTCCCTGTTGACCCCAAATCATGCCAGTATGCAATCTGGCAACACTTGTACTGTCTTCACAGGATGATTTGCATCAGATCATCAGATTAGCAGTCTTCAACTTGAGATATATCAATTGCAAACGCATTGGAATTCCAAAAACACTGTTTTGTGGTATCAACAAAAGACTGTGATGTAGATCTTTTCCCAGAACCTGTGATCTTCCTTTGCTCTAGATGCTTTGGTGATCTCTTGGAGGATCGCACAGGAGTTGAGCTTTCTTCAGATTACTGTTCTGCCTCAAGTTCTAAAAGAAGATAAGCATAAAATGTTTCTTCTGACTCCAGCCTGGCAGAGATGGAGATGGTTTCAAGATGCAGTTCTTCTTGAAGGGTAGGCTGACTTTTGTCTCCCCCATTTCAATTACCTTCTGCCCCAGAACCTGTGATCTTCCTTTGCTCTAGATGCCTTGGTGATCTCTTGGAGGATCGCACAGGAGTTGAGCTTTCTTCAGATTACTGTTCTGCCTCAAGTTCTAAAAGAAGATAAGCATAAAATGTTTCTTCTGACTCCAGCCTGGCCAAGATGGAGATGGTTTCAAGATGCAGTTCTTCTTGAAGGGTAGGCTGACTTTTGTCTCCCCCATTTCAATTACCTTCTGCCCCAGGTTAGTTTTGTTTCCATGAGTTGAACGTGCTTGCACTGACAGCCTGGATGCAGAGACTTTTTTCTTTCTGAAGAACAATTAGCTTTATGTGATCTTTCTCTCTGTTGTATGTCCTGAGCTGTATGGGAATGGAATGCTTTTTACCAGGTGTTGGCCAATGTTGGCTAATTATTTGAAAAGAAAGCTGCTTGCTAAATGTTCTTATCTATTTTCTGAATTCTTTCAAGAGGACACTCTTTTTATTTTATCAACACTATGATGAGTTGACACAAAGGTGTGATATTACTAAAGAAAAGGCATTACACAAGGAACTGCTGAGATTCGAACTCAAGATCTCCTGTTTACTAGACAGGCACTTTAACCAGCTAAGCCACCGCACCTAATGTATCATTGATGTTGCCATGTCGAAAAATCATTGCATTTAAAAATGTGAAAATTTCATTTCAAAAAGGATTTAAAATGTAAAACTTTGAAACATATCACTAATAGAACATGATATGAGTGCAAAGGTAAAATATCAGGTGCATTATTCCATATCCCTATAGCTGAGCAACAGCTACTACAAACTATCTGCTGACAATGCCCAGCATAGAGTACGACAGCGTCTGTTTCCACAAATTTAATTTGTTGGTCTGCATATAATTACAGATACTTTCCCAGACATATAAAACCAATTGTTTACCTATAATAAAGTGGCTTGTTGGTCTAGGGGTATGATTCTCGCTTTGGGTGCGAGAGGTCCCGCGTTCAAATCCCGGACGATCCCATGTTTTAAATACTCTTCACCATGTATAGAATATGTTCTTTCTAAGATACATTAGCAACGCTAGATCTACTGAAAGGATGTCAAAGTACGAAAACATATAGTACTCAGAGGAAAGAAGACAAAACTGATGTGGCTATTAAAGCTTAGTAAAATTCTCTGGCCAATTAGAATATCATGTTTTCTGGAAAAGATACACTAACAGACACTTTTAAGATTTATTCTAAGCAACTTGTACCTACTGGACATGCAATTCAACCAACAAAATCAAAGCAGCAACACAGAATTCATCCCAAAACATAGGGTTGCTCCACAGAACTAATTCCTACATTTTGCTCATTAATAATAGAATTTATGAACCCATGGATTGAATTTGATGGGACAAATTCCTCATGCTGCCCATTCTGGTGTATATTTTAGTGATAACTGTGTTTCTTTAGGTGAGGAAATTGCTTTAGGCAATTCTTTTTTTTTGGTACACATCATAGAATAAACATCAAACTCTTAGTGCTCTGATTTGTTTAAAGATGCAGTCTAGTCCAAAACAAACTTTCATTATTCAGATAGGGCATGTCATTTTAAACAATCTTCCAATGTTCCAAGTAAATTTTCCAATTTACTTTGATCACCAATTTTGCTTTGTTCTTTTGGTATTCTTAGTTGAAAGCTAAATCTAGGAGGTTCATATGCTAATTTCTAAGCCCTTGAAGGCCACCTCTTAGCTCAGGGCAATTTTAGAGTTTTTCACCACTAGAGGGTGTTAGTTCATGTGTTTCATATAGATAACACTGTGCTCACGCACGTGGAGTTACTATGAGCCAGCACTGATTGGCTAAAATGCAAGTCTGTCAAAAGAACTGAATTAAGGGGGCAGTTTACAGAGGCTTAGATACAAGGTAATCCCAGAGTTAAAAAGTGCAATTATATTATTGTGTTGGTTATGCAAAACTAGGGAATGGGTAATAAAGGGATTACCTATCTTTTAAAACAATAAATATTCTGGTGTAGACTGTCCCTTTAACGTCAGGATTAAGGGTAAAAGAGCATTACACAACAGTTTTAGACCCTATATTTGAAGAATGATCTCTCTGCGGGCAGGGATTCCATGTTAAAACCTTTGCAGCCTTGCTTTTCTTCACTACCCTGAGACCTTTGAAACCTAGGTTTTCATGATAGTCTGTTTGGTAAAGATGTGGTAAGCAATTATCTAAGTGTTCAAGGCAGTTGATATTTTTTATATCATTCTAATAGCTATTTTTTCTGCGAGGAACTGTGCTCCCTGTTGACCCCAAATCATGCCAGTATGCAATCTGGCAACACTTGTACTGTCTTCACAGGACGGTTTGCATCAGATCATCAGATTAGCAGTGTTCAACTTGAGATATATCAATTGCAAACGCATTGGAATTCCAAAAACACAGTTTTGTGGTATCAACAAAAGACTGTGATGTAGATCTTTTCCCAGAACCTGTGATCTTCCTTTGCTCTAGATGCCTTGGTGATCTCTTGGAGGATCGCACAGGAGTTGAGCTTTCTTCAGATTACTGTTCTGCCTCAAGTTCTAAAAGAAGATAAGCATAAAATGTTTCTTCTGACTCCAGCCTGGCCAAGATGGAGATGGTTTCAAGATGCAGTTCTTCTTGAAGGGTAGGCTGACTTTTGTCTCCCCCATTTCAATTACCTTCTGCCCCAGAACCTGTGATCTTCCTTTGCTCTAGATGCCTTGGTGATCTCTTGGAGGATCGCACAGGAGTTGAGCTTTCTTCAGATTACTGTTCTGCCTCAAGTTCTAAAAGAAGATAAGCATAAAATGTTTCTTCTGACTCCAGCCTGGCCAAGATGGAGATGGTTTCAAGATGCAGTTCTTCTTGAAGGGTAGGCTGACTTTTGTCTCCCCCATTTCAATTACCTTCTGCCCCAGGTTAGTTTTGTTTCCATGAGTTGAACGTGCTTGCACTGACAGCCTGGATGCAGAGACTTTTTTCTTTCTGAAGAACAATTAGCTTTATGTGATCTTTCTCTCTGTTGTATGTCCTGAGCTGTATGGGAATGGAATGCTTTTTACCAGGTGTTGGCCAATGTTGGCTAATTATTTGAAAAGAAAGCTGCTTGCTACATTTTCTTATCTATTTTCTGAATTCTTTCAAGAGGACACTCTTTTTATTTTATCAACACTATGATGAGTTGACACAAAGGTGTGATATTACTAAAGAAAAGGCATTACACAAGGCACTGCTGAGATTTGAACTCAAGATCTCCTGTTTACTAGACAGGCGCTTTAACCATCTAAGCCACAGCACCTAATGTATCATAGTTGTTGCCATGTTGAAAAATCATTGCATTTAAAAATATGAAAATTTCATTTAAAAAAGGATATAAAATGTAAAACTTTGAAACATATCACTAATAGAACATGATATGAGTGCAAAGGTAAAATATCAGGTGCATTATTCCATATCCCTATAGCTGAGCAACAGCTACTACAAACTATCTGCTGGCAATGCCCAGCATAGAGTACGACAGCGTCTGTTTACACAAATTTAATTTGTTGGTCTGCATATAATTACAGAAAGCTGCTTTATATCTTTGGACTACAAGACTGCAAACCTAGTCATTTTTAAGTAGTTAACTTCATGTGAAGGATATTAAACACAGGAAAGATTCATTTTTGATTTTCCTTTTTGATTATACTTTCCCAGACATATAAAACCAATTGTTTACCTATAATAAAGTGGCTCTTTGGTCTAGGGGTATGATTCTCGCTTTGGGTGCGAGAGGTCCCGCGTTCAAATCCCTGACGAACCCATGTTTTAAATACTCTTCACCATGTATAGAATATGTTCTTTCTAAGATACATTAGCAACGCTAGATCTACTGAAAGGATATCAAAGTACGAAAACATATAGTACTCAGAGGAAAGAAGACAAAACTGATGTGGCTATTAAAGCTTAGTAAAATTCTCTGGACAATTAGAATATCATGTTTTCTGGAAAAGATACACTAACAGACACTTTTAAGATTTATTCTAAGCAACTTGTACCTACTGGACAGGCAATTTAACCAACAAAATCAAAGCAGCAACACAGAATTCATCCCAAAACATAGGGTTGCTCCACAGAACTAATTCCTACATTTTGTTCATTAATAATAGAATTTATGAACCCATGGATTGAATTTGATGGGACAAATTCCTCATGCTGCCCATTCTGGTGTATATTTTAGTGATAACTGTGTTTCTTTAGGTGAGGAAATTGCTTTAGGCAATTCTTTTTTTCGGTACACATCATAGAATAAACATCAAACTCTTAGTGCTCTGATTTGTTTAAAGATGCAGTCTAGTCCAAAACAAACTTTCATTATTCAGATAGGGCATGTCATTTTAAACAATCTTCCAATGTTCCAAGTAAATTTTCCAATTTACTTTGATCACCAATTTTGCTTTGTTCTTTTGGTATTCTTAGTTGAAAGCTAAATCTAGGAGGTTCATATGCTAATTTCTAAGCCCTTGAAGGCCACCTCTTAGCTCAGGGCAATTTTACAGTTTTTCACCACTAGAGGGTGTTAGTTCATGTGTTTCATATAGATAACACTGTGCTCACGCACGCGGAGTTACTATGAGCCAGCACTGATTGGCTAAAATGCAAGTCTGTCAAAAGAACTGAAATAAGGGGGCAGTTTACAGAGGCTTAGATACAAGGTAATCCCAGAGTTAAAAAGTGTAATTATATTATTGTGTTGGTTATGCAAAACTAGGGAATGGATAATAAAGGGATTACCTATCTTTTAAAAAAATAAATATTCTGGTGTAGACTGTCCCTTTAACGTCAGGATTAAGGGTAAAAGAGCATTACACAACAGTTTTAGACCCTATATTTGAAGAATGATCTCTCTGCGGGCAGGGATTCCATGTTAAAACCTTTGCAGCCTTGCTTTTCTTCACTACCCTGAGACCTTTGAAACCTAGGTTTTCATGATAGTCTGTTTGGTAAAGATGTGGTAAGCAATTATCTAAGTGTTCAAGGCAGTTGATATTTTTTTATATCATTCTGATAGCTATTTATTCTGCGAGGAACTGTGCTCCCTGTTGACCCCAAATCATGCCAGTATGCAATCTAGCAACACTTGTACTGTCTTCACAGGATGGTTTGCATCAGATCATCAGATTAGCAGTGTTCAACTTGAGATATATCAATTGCAAACGCATTGGAATTCCAAAAACACAGTTTTGTGGTATCAACAAAAGACTGTGTTGTAGATCTTTTCCCAGAACCTGTGATCTTCCTTTGCTCTAGATGCCTTGGTGATCTCTTGGAGGATCGCACAGGAGTTGAGCTTTCTTCAGATTACTGTTCTGCCTCAAGTTCTAAAAGAAGATAAGCATAAAATGTTTCTTCTGACTCCAGCCTGGCCAAGATGGAGATGGTTTCAAGATGCAGTTCTTCTTGAAGGGTAGGCTGACTTTTGTCTCCCCCATTTCAATTACCTTCTGCCCCAGGTTAGTTTTGTTTCCATGAGTTGAACGTGATTGCACTGACAGCCTGGATGCAGAGACTTTTTTCTTTCTGAAGAACAATTAGCTTTATGTGATCGTTCTCTCTGTTGTATGTCCTGAGCTGTATGGGAATGGAATGCTTTTTACCAGGTGTTGGCCAATGTTGGCTAATTATTTGAAAAGAAAGCTGCTTGCTACATTTTCTTATCTATTTTCTGAATTCTTTCAAGAGGACATTCTTTTTATTTTATCAACACTATGATGAGTTGACACAAAGGTGTGATATTACTAAAGAAAAGGCATTACACAAGGCACTGCTGAGATTCGAACTCAGGATCTCCTGTTTACTAGACAGGGGCTTTAACCATCTAAGCCACAGCACCTAATGTATCATTGATGTTGCCATGTCGAAAAATCATTGCATTTTAAAATGTGAAAATTTTATTTCAAAAAGGATATAAAATGTAAAACTTTGAAACATATCACTAATAGAACATGATATGAGTGCAAAGGTAAAATATCAGGTGCATTATTCCATATCCCTATAGCTGAGCAACATCTACTACAAACTATCTGCTGACAATGCCCAGCATAGAGTACGACAGCGTCTGTTTCCACAAATTTAATTTGTTGGTCTGCATATAATTACAGAAAGCTGCTTTATATCTTTGGACTACAAGACTGCAAACCTAGTCATCTTTAAGTAGTTAACCTCATGTGAAGGATATTAAACACAGGAAAGACTCATTTTTGATTTTCCTTTTTGATTATACTTTCCCAGACATATAAAACAAATTGTTTACATATAATAATGTGGCTCGTTGGTGTAGGGGTATGATTCTTGCTTTGGGTGCGAGAGGTCCCGGGTTCAAATCCCGGACGTGCCCATGTTTTAAATACTCTTCACCATGTATAGAATATGTTCTTTCTAAGATACATTAGCAATGCTAGATCTACTGAAAGGATATCAAAGTACGAAAACATATAGTACTCAGAGGAAAGAAGACAAAACTGATGTGGCTATTAAAGCTTAGTAACATTCTCTGGCCAATTAGAATATCATGTTTTCTGGAAAAGATACACTAACAGACACTTTTAAGATTTATTCTAAGCAACTTGTACCTACTGGACAGGCAATTTAACCAACAAAATCAAAGCAGCAACACAGAATTCATCCCAAAACATAGGGTTGCTCCACAGAACTAATTCCTACATTTTGCTCATTAATAATAGAATTTATGAACCAATGGATTGAATTTGATGGGACAAATTCCTCATGCTGCCCATTCTGGTGTATATTTTAGTGATAACTGTGTTTCTTTAGGTGAGGAAATTGCTTTAGGCAATTCTTTTTTTCGGTACACATCATAGAATAAACATCAAACTCTTAGTGCTCTGATTTGTTTAAAGATGCAGTCTAGTCCAAAACAAACTTTCATTATTCAGATAGGGCATGTCATTTGAAACAATCTTCCAATGTTCCAAGTAAATTTTCCAATTTACTTTGATCACCAATTTTGCTTTGTTCTTTTGCTATTCTTAGTTGAAAGCTAAATCTAGGAGGTTCATATGCTAATTTCTAAGCCCTTGAAGGCCACCTCTTAGCTCAGGGCAATTTGACAGTTTTTCACCACTAGAGGGTGTTAGTTCATGTGTTTCATATAGATAACACTGTGCTCACGCACGTGGAGTTACTATGAGCCAGCACTGATTGGCTAAAATGCAAGTCTGTCAAAAGAACTGAAATAAGGGGGCAGTTTACAGAGGCTTAGATACAAGGTAATCCCAGAGTTAAAAAGTGTAATTATATTATTGAGTTGGTTATGCAAAACTAGGGAATGGATAATACAGGGATTACCTATCTTTTAAAACAATAAATATTCTGGTGTAGACTGTCCCTTTAACGTCAGCATTAAGGGTAAAAGAGCATTACACAACAGTTTTAGACCCTATATTTGAAGAATGATCTCTCTGCGGGCAGGGATTCCATGTTAAAACCTTTGCAGCCTTGCTTTTCTTCACTACCCTGAGACCTTTGAAACCTATGTTTTCAAGATAGTCTGTTTGGTAAAGATGTGGTATGCAATTATCTAAGTGTTCAAGGCAGTTGATATTTTTTATATCATTCTGATAGCTATTTTTTCTGCGAGGAACTGTGCTCCCTGTTGACCCCAAATCATGCCAGTATGCAATCTGGCAACACTTGTACTGTCTTCACAGGACGGTTTGCATCAGATCATCAGATTAGCAGTGTTCAACTTGAGATATATCAATTGCAAACGCATTGGAATTCCAAAAACACAGTTTTGTGGTATCAACAAAAGACTGTGATGTAGATCTTTTCCCAGAACCTGTGATCTTCCTTTGCTCTAGATGCCTTGGTGATCTCTTGGAGGATCGCACAGGAGTTGAGCTTTCTTCAGATTACTGTTCTGCCTCAAGTTCTAAAAGAAGATAAGCATAAAATGTTTCTTCTGACTCCAGCCTGGCCAAGATGGAGATGGTTTCAAGATGCAGTTCTTCTTGAAGGGTAGGCTGACTTTTGTCTCCCCCATTTCAATTACCTTCTGCCCCAGGTTAGTTTTGTTTCCATGAGTTGAACGTGCTTGCACTGACAGCCTGGATGCAGAGACTTTTTGATCCCAAATCATGCCAGTATGCAATCTGGCAACACTTGTACTGTCTTCACAGGACGGTTTGCATCAGATCATCAGATTAGCAGTGTTCAACTTGAGATATATCAATTGCAAATGCATTGGAATTCCAAAAACACAGTTTTGTGGTATCAACAAAAGACTGTGTTGTAGATCTTTTCCCAGAACCTGTGATCTTCCTTTGCTCTAGATGCCTTGGTGATCTCTTGGAGGATCGCACAGGAGTTGAGCTTTCTTCAGATTACTGTTCTGCCTCAAGTTCTAAAAGAAGATAAGCATAAAATGTTTCTTCTGACTCCAGCCTGGCCAAGATGGAGATGGTTTCAAGATGCAGTTCTTCTTGAAGGGTAGGCTGACTTTTGTCTCCCCCATTTCAATTACCTTCTGCCCCAGGTTAGTTTTGTTTCCATGAGTTGAACGTGCTTGCACTGACAGCCTGGATGCAGAGACTTTTTGATCCCAAATCATGCCAGTATGCAATCTGGCAACACTTGTACTGTCTTCACAGGACGGTTTGCATCAGATCATCAGATTAGCAGTGTTCAACTTGAGATATATCAATTGCAAACGCATTGGAATTCCAAAAACACAGTTTTGTGGTATCAACAAAAGACTGTGATGTAGATCTTTTCCCAGAACCTGTGATCTTGCATTGCTCTAGATGCCTTGGTGATCTCTTGGAGGATCGCACAGGAGTTGAGCTTTCTTCAGATTACTGTTCTGCCTCAAGTTCTAAAAGAAGATAAGCATAAAATGTTTCTTCTGACTCCAGCCTGGCCAAGATGGAGATGGTTTCAAGATGCAGTTCTTCTTGAAGGGTAGGCTGACTTTTGTCTCCCCCATTTCAATTACCTTCTGCCCCAGGTTAGTTTTGTTTCCATGAGTTGAACGTGCTTGCACTGACAGCCAGGATGCAGAGACTTTTTTCTTTCTGAAGAACAATTAGCTTTATGTGATCTTTCTCTCTGTTGTATGTCCTGAGCTGTATGGGAATGGAATGCTTTTTACCAGGTGTTGGCCAATGTTGGCTAATTATTTGAAAAGAAAGATGCTTGCTACATTTTCTTATCTGTTTTCTGAATTCTTTCAAGAGGACACTCTTTTTATTTTATCAACACTATGATGAGTTGACACAAAGGTGTGATATTACTAAAGAAAAGGCATTACTCAAGGCACTGCTGAGTTTCGAACTAAGGATCTCCTGTTTACTAGGCAGGCGCTTTAACCATCTAAGCCACAGCACCTAATGTATCATTGATGTTGTCATGTCGAAAAATCATTGTATTTACAAATGTGAAAATTTAATTTCAAAAACGATATAAAATGTAAAAATTTGAAACATATCACTAATAGAACATGATATGAGTGCAAAGGTAAATTATCAGGTGCATTATTCCATATCCCTATAGCTGAGCAACAGCTACTACAAACTATTTGCTGACAATGCCCAGCATAGAGTACGACAGCGTCTGTTTCCACAAATTTAATTTGTTGGTCTGCATATAATTACAGAAAGCTGCTTTATATCTTTGGACTACAAGACTGCAAACCTAGTCATTTTTAAGTAGTTAACTTCATGTGAAGGATATTAAACACAGGAAAGACTCATTTTTTATTTTCCTTTTTGATTATACTTTCCCAGACATATAAAACCAAATGTTTACCTACAAGCATGTGGCTCGTTGGTCTAGGGGTACGATTCTCGCTTTGGGTGCGAGAGGTTCTGGGTACAAATCCTGGACGAGCCCATGTTTTAAATACTCTTCACCATGTATAGAATATGTTCTTTCTAAGATACATTAGCAATGCTAGATCTACTGAAAGGATATCAAAGTACGAAAACATATAGTACTCAGAGGAAAGACAAAACTGATGTGGTTATAAAAGCTTAGTAAAATTCTCTGGCCAATTAGAATATCATGTTTTCTGGAAAAGATACACTAACAGACACTTTTAAGATTTATTCTAAGCAACTTGTACCTACTGGACAGGCAATTTAACCAACAAAATCAAAGCTGCAACACAGAATTCATCCCAAAACATAGGGTTGCTCCATAGAATCATTTCCTACATTTTGCTCATTAATAATAGAATTTATGAACCTAGGGATATAATTTGATGGGACAAATTCCGCATGCTGCCCATTCTGGTGTGTATTTTAGTGATAACTGTGTTTCTTTAGGTGAGGAAATTGCTTTAGGCAATTCTTTTTTTCGGTACACATCATAGAATATACATCAAACTCTTAGTGCTCTGATTTGTTTAAAGATGCAGTCTAGTCCAAAACAAACTTTCATTATTCAGATAGGGCATGTCATTTTAAACAATCTTCCAAATAAGGGGGCAGTTTACAGAGGCTTTGATAGAAGGTAATCCCAGAGGTAAAAAGTGTAATTATATTACTGTGTTGGTTATGCAAAACTAGGGAATGGGTAATAAAGGGATTATCTATCTTTTAAAACAATAAATATTCTGGTGTAGACTGTCTCTTTAATGTCAGGATTAAGGGTAAAAGAGCATTACACAACAGTTTTAGACCCTATATTTGAAGAATGATCTCTCTGCGGGCAGGGATTTCATGTTAAAACCTTTGCAGCCTTGCTTTTCTTCACTACCCTGAGACCTTTGAAACCTAGGTTTTCATGATAGTCTGCTTGGTAAAGATGTGGTATGCAATTCTCTAAGTGTTCAAGGCAGTTGCTATTTTTTATATCATTCTGGTAGCTATATTTTCTGCGAGGAACTGTGCTCCCTGTTGACCCCAAATCATGCCAGTATGCAATCTGGCAACACTTGTACTGTCTTCACAGGACGGTTTGCATCAGATCATCAGATTAGCAGTGTTCAACTTGAGATATATCAATTGCAAACGCATTGGAATTCCAAAAACACAGTTTTGTGGTATCAACAAAAGACTGTGATGTAGATCTTTTCCCAGAACCTGTGATCTTCCTTTGCTCTAGATGCCTTGGTGATCTCTTGGAGGATCGCACAGGAGTTGAGCTTTCTTCAGATTACTGTTCTGCCTCAAGTTCTAAAAGAAGATAAGCATAAAATGTTTCTTCTGACTCCAGCCTGGCCAAGATGGAGATGGTTTCAAGATGCAGTTCTTCTTGAAGGGTAGGCTGACTTTTGTCTCCCCCATTTCAATTACCTTCTGCCCCAGGTTAGTTTTGTTTCCATGAGTTGAACATGCTTGCACTGAAAGCCTGGATGCAGAGACTTTTTTCTTTCTGAAGAACAATTAGCTTTATGTGATCTTTCTTAGTGATGTCGCGAACTGGTCGCCGGAGAACAGTTCACCGCGAACATAGCTTGTTCGCGTTCGCCGCTGCAGGCGAACATATGTGATGTTCGATCCGCCCCCTATGTGTCATCATTGAGGAAACTTTGACCCTGTATGTCACAGCCTTCTGACACATTTGAGCCAATCAGCAGCAGACACTCCCTCACAGACCCTCCCAGCTGCTTGGCAGCAGCCATTTTAGACTCATTACGATCTTGCTTTCTTAGTGAGAGGAGCTTTTAGTGTTGCTGCTGCTGACATAATAGGGAAATAGATATCTAGGCTAGTGTATTTAGTGTCCACTACAGTCCTGAAGGACCCAGCTCATCTCTGCTGCAAGGACAGCACCACAAAAAGCCCTTTTTAGGGCTATAATTTCAGTCATTTTTTTCATTTTCTATCAGGCCTGTGTGTTTCTGACTTACAGAGCATACTGTGGTTAATTGCTGCCCTACCTAGGCTAGCAGGCACGACTCATATCTGCTTAACATTTTTTTAAATGTAAAAAAAAAACTTTAAATCATTTTGCTAGTGTAATCTAATTTTATTTTCTATCAGGCCTGTGTGTTTCTGACTTACAGAGCATACTGTGGTTAATTGCTGCCCTACCTAGCAGCCAGCCACCACTCATATCTGCTTAACATTATTTTAAATTTAAAATAAAAACTTTTAAATCATTTTGCTAGTGTAATCTAATTTCATTTTCTATCAGCCGTCAGCAGGTTTACCCAATGCGCAGTGTAGGTGATATACCTGCCCTGACCATGTTTTGCAGACCAGGTATCAGTGGTCAGATGGACCCTTGCCCCAACACTGTGTGCCAGACATGCCATTACTTCCTTTTGCACAATAGAGTACAGGTTGGGGATTGCCTTTTGTGCAAAGAAATTTCGGCCGGGTACCTTCCACTGCGGTGTCCCAATAGCTACAAATTTTTGGAACGCCTCAGACTCCACCAGCTTGTATGGTAAAAGCTGGCGGGCGAAGAGTTCAGACAAGCCAGCTGTCAGATGCCGGGCAAGGGGGTGACTTTGTGACATTGGCTTCTTACGCTCAAACATGTCCTTGACAGACACTTGACTGTGGGCAGATGAGCAGGAACTGCTCAAGGCGAGAGATGGAGTGGCGGATGGTTGAGAGGGGGCAAGGAGGACAGCAGTGGTTGACGTGGCTGAAGATGCTGGACCAGGAGGAGGATGGTGGCTTTGAGTTTGTGTGCTGCTTGTACTCATGTGTTGATCCCATAGGTGTTTGTGATGTGCGATCATGTGCCTTCGCAAAGCAGTTGTACCTAGGTGGGTGTTGGACTTCCCACGAGTTTCTTTTGGCACAGGTTGCAAATGGCATCGCTGTTGTCAGAGGCAGACACACAAAAAAAATGCCACACTGCTGAGCTCTGCAATGACGGCATTCTGGTGGTGGCAACAGCATGCGTTGATTGGCGTGCTGACTGGCTGACCCCGGGTGCCGATGCATGCTGTCTGACTGTGCCACTAGCTCCTTGCGACAACCTCCCCCTGATTCCAACTCGTCTCCTCCTCCTCTCTGTCTCCCCATCTGAACTTTCCCCCTGTTCTTCTTCTCTTCTAGCGGGCATCCACGGACGCATCTTCATCATCAACCGCTTCACTTGTATCTGACAACTCAGCAAAGGAAGCAGCAGCGGGTACAACATCATCATCATCACACCGTACGTCCATGTGTGTAATGCTGCCTGACTGAGACATATTCCTGTTATCTACATCCTCTGGCAATAATAGTTGCGCATCACTATCACTCATTTCTTCCAACTGATGTGTAAATAACTCCTCTGACAGATCAAGTGAAGCGGCTGTGGTGCTAGTGTTGGTGGTGGTGGCAGGCGGGCGAGTGGTAACTTGAGAGGTGCCCGAAGCTAAGCTGGAGGAGGATGGTGCGTCAAGGTTCCGAGCGGAAGCTGTAGAAGATTGGGTGTCCTGTGTTAGCCAGTCAACTATGTCCTCAGAACTGTTCGAGTTCGGGGTACGTGGCCTCTGAACACTGGGCATTATTCTAGGGCCAAAGGGAGTCACAGCACCACGACCATGACAGCCCCTGCGGGGTGGCCTGCCTCTGCCTGTCATTTTTTTTTTTTCGATTAGTGGCACTATGCGTGCAAGCTACTGTGACAACAGATATGAGTGGCATTGTGCACTGGTAGAAGTTGGCAGACTAGACGCTGTAGGCCTGACACACACGTTTGCAGACAACTAACTGCTATTCAATCTATTACAGTCAAAATTTTATTTTATTTTTTAAATGTACTGTTACACCAGATATGAGTTGCACTGGGGTGACACTGTGCCCTGGCAGGCACTGAAACGCACACGTGTGAAGGAAACTGACTGCTATTATTTCACAGTCAAAAAAGTGTTTGTTTTTTTAAATGTACACTACTGTTACACCAGATATGAGTTGCACTGGGGTGACACTGTGTCCTGGCAGGCACTGAAACGCACACGTGTGAAGGAAACTGACTGCTATTATTTCACAGTCAAAAAAGTGTTGTTTTTTTTAAATGTACACTACTGTTACACCAGATATGAGTTGCACTGGGGTGACACTGTGCCCTGGCAGGCACTGAAACGCACACGTGTGAAGGAAACTGACTGCTATTATTTCACAGTCAAAAAAGTGTTGTTTTTTTTTAATTGTTCACTACTGTTACACCAGATATGAGTTGCACTGGGGTGACACTGTGCCCTGGCAGGCACTGAAACGCACACGTGTGAAGGAAACTGACTGCTATTATTTCACAGTCAAAAAAGTGTTGTTGTTTTTAAATGTACACTACTGTTACACCAGATATGAGCTGCACTGGGGTGACACTGTGCCCTGGCAGGCACTGAAACGCACACGTGTGAAGGAAACTGACTGCTATTATTTCACAGTCAAAAAGTGTTGTTTTTGTTAAATGTACACTACTGTTACACCAGATATGAGTGGTGGCACTGGGCAAGTGGGCACAGTATACGCTGTGAGCCTGACATACACGCTGGGAGGCAGGCAACTGCAATTAGATTACACAGGAAAAAAAAAAAGCAGACTGATGTTCTAGCCCTAAAAAGGGTTTTTTGGGGTGCTGTGCTTACAGCAGAGATCAGTCCTTCAGGACTGTAGTGGACACTGAATACACTAGCCTAGCTATCAATTTCCCTATTAAATCAGCAGCAGCTACACTGTCCCTCCTCTCACTAAGAATGCAGCTTCCGAATGAATCTAAAATGAATGCTGTCCAGGAGGTAGGAGGGTCTGGGAGGGAGGGTCTGCTGCTGATTGGCTGGAATGTGTCTGCTGACTGTGAGGTACAGGGTCAAAGTTTTACTCAATGATGACGAATAGGGGGCGGATCGAACATCGCCGCGGTGAACGCAAACAAGCTATGTTTGCCGGGAACTATTCGCCGGCGAACTATTTGCGACATCACTATCTATGTTTTAAAAATTACATTTTGTACATTTAATACATTTGTATTTTAATAATTCAGTCTCTATGAGACACATATTTACAGCTCCCACTGTTGTGAGCGCTTGCCCCCTTACATTTTTCATGAGTAGCCAAATCAACAATTTGATATATTCTTAAAACGATGGAATGTACTGGTGAGCTCAGCAACAGCAAAACACTTGGACGACTATGGAAGACAACTTTGGAAGATGATCTCAAAATTTGTTCCTTAGTGAATAAAAATCCCTTCACAGCTTTTAGATAAGACAAGAACACTCTTCAGGAGGAAGCATATCAAAGTCTACAATCAAAAGAAGATTTCATAAAGTAAATACAGAGGGTTTACCACAAGATGCAGACCATTAGTAAGCCTCAAAAATAGAAATAAAGAGTAGACTTTGTCAGAAAACATATAAAAAACTAAATTTATGCTTACCTGATAAATTTCTTTCTCTTGTGGTGTATCCAGTCCAAGGGTTCATCCATTACTTGTGGGATAATCTCCTTCCCAACAGGAAGTTGCAAGAGGACACCTACAGCAGAGCTGTCTATATAGCTCCTCCCCTAGCTGCCATCCCCAGTCATTCGACCGAAGACAAGCAAGAAATAAGGAGAAACTATAGGGTGAAGTGGTGACTGTAGTTTAAAAATAAAAAACACCTGCCTTAAAATGACAGGGTGGGCCGTGGACTGGATACACCACAAGAGAAATAAATTTATCAGGTAAGCATAAATTTTGTTTTCTCTTGTAAAGGTGTATCCAGTCCACGGGTTCATCCATTACTTGTGGGATACCAATACCAAAGCTTTAGGATACGGATGAAGGGAGGGACAAGGCAGGAACTTAAACGGAAGGCACCACTGCCTGTAAGACCTTTCTCCCAAAAATAGCCTCCAAAGAAGCAAAAGTATCGAATTTGTAGAATTTAGAAAAAGTGTGAAGCGAAGACCAAGTCGCCGCCTTACAAATCTGTTCAACAGAGGCCTCATTTTTAAAAGCCCATGTGGAAGCCACCGCTCTAGTGGAATGAACTGTAATTCTTTCAGGAGGCTGCTGGCCAGCAGTCTCATAAGCTAAGCGGATTATGCTTCTCAGCCAAAAAAGAAAGAGAAGTTGCCGAAGCCTTTTGGCCTCTCCTCTGTCCAGAGTAGACAACAAACAAAGCAGATGTTTGACGAAAATCCTTCATAGCTTGTAAATAAAACTTTAAAGCATGAACCACATCAAGATTGTGTAAAAGACGTTCCTTCTTTGAGGAAGGATTAGGACATAATGAAGGAACAACAATCTCCTGATTGATGTTCTTATTAGATACTACCTTAGGAAGAAACCCAGGTTTGGTACGCAAAACTACCTTATCTGCATGGAAAATCAGATAAGGGGAATCACACTGTAAAGCAGATAACTCCGAAACTCTTCGAGCCGAGGAGATAGCTACTAGAAACAGAACTTTCCAAGATAAAAGTTTAATATCTACGGAACCCCTTGAAGAACTTTAAGAACTAAATTTAAACTCCATGGCGGAGCAACAGGTTTAAACACAGGCTTAATTCTAACTAAAGCCTGACAAAACGCCTGAACGTCTGGAACCTCAGCCAGACGTTTGTGCAAAACAATAGACAGAGCAGAAATCTGTCCCTTTAAGGAACTAGCAGACAATCCTTTCTCCAATCCCTCTTGGAGAAAGGATAAGATTCTAGGAATCCTGACTTTACTCCATGAGTAACCCTTGGATTCACACCAATGTAGATATTTACACCATATCTTATGATAGATTTTCCTGGTGACAGGCTTTCGAGCCTGAATTAAGGTATCAATGACCGACTCGGAAAAACCACGCTTTGATAGAATCAAGCGTTCAATCTCCAAGCAGTCAGACGCAGAGAAATTAGATTTGGATGTTTGAAAGGACCTTGAAGTAGAAGGTCCTGCCTCAGCGGCAGAGTCCATGATGGAAAGGATGACATGTCCACCAGATCTGCATACCAAGTCCTGCGTGGCCACGCAGGAGCTATCAAAATCACTGAAGCGCTCTCCTGCTTGATCTTGGCAATCAGACGAGGGAGCAGAGGAAATGGTGGAAACACATAAGCCAGGCTAAAGGACCAGGGCGCTGCTAGAGCATCTATCAGCGCTGCCTTGGGATCCCTGGACCTGGACCCGTAATGAGGAAGCTTGGCGTTCTGACGAGATGCCATGAGATCCAGTTCTGGTTTGCCCCATAGTTGAATCAACTGGGCAGATACCTCCGGATGGAGCTCCCACTCCCCCGGATTAAAAGTCCACCTCCCAGTTCTCTACTCCTGGGATATGGATAGCTGAGAGATGGCAAGAGTGAACCTCTGCCCATAGAATTATCTTTGAAACCTCCAACATCGCCAGGGGGCTCCTTGTACCCCCCTGATGGTTGATATAGGCTACAGTCGTGATGTTGTCCGACTGAAATCTGATGAACCTGACCGCAGCTAGCTGAGGCCAAGCCTGAAGAGCATTGAATATCGCTCTTAGTTCCAGAATGTTTATCGGAAGGACGGCTTCCTCCTGAGTCCACGAACCCTGAGCCTTCAGGGAGTTCCAGACTGCGCCCCAGCCCAGAAGGCTGGCATCTGTCGTCACTATAGTCCATACTGGCCTGCGGAAGCTCATTCCCCTGGACAGATGGACCCGAGATAGCCACCAGAGAAGAGAATCCCTGGTCTCTTGATCCAGATTTAGCAGAGGGGACAAATCTGTGTAATCCCCATTCCACTGATTGAGCATGCAAAGTTGCAGTGGTCTGAGATGTAGGCGGGCAAACGGAACTATGTTCATTGCCGCTACCATTAAGCCGATTACCTCCATACACTGAGCCACTGACGGCTGAGAAGTGGAATAAAGAGCACGGCAGGAAGTTAGAAGCTTTGACAACCTGACCTCTGTCAGAAAAATCTTCATTTCTACTGAATCTATCAGAGTTCCTAGGAAGGAAACTCTTGTGAGAGGGGAGAGAGAACTCTTTTCTTTGTTCACCTTCCACCCATGAGACCTCAGGAATGCCAGAACAATGTCCATATGGGACTTGGCGATTTGAAAATTCAACACCTGTATCAGAATGTCGTCTAGGTAAGGAGCCACCGCTATGCCTCGTGGCCTTAGAACCGCTAATAGGGACCCTAGAACCTACGTAAAGATTCTTGGTGCCGTGGCTAACCCGAAGGGAAGAGCCACAAACTGGTAATGCCTGTCTAGGAAGGCAAACCTGAGAAACCGATGATGATCTCTGTGTATCGGAATGTGGAGATAAGCATCCTTTAAGTCCACAGTAGTCATATATTGACCCTCCTGGATCATAGGTAGGATGGTTCGAATAGTCTCCATCTTGAAGGATGGGACCCTGAGAAATTTGTTTAGGATCTTGAGATCCAAGATTGGTCTGAAAGTTCCCTCTTTTTTGGGAACTATAAACAGATTTGAATATAATCCTTGCCCCTGTTCCTCCCTTGGAACTGGGTGGATCACTCCCATAACCAGAAGGTCTTGAACGCAACGTAAGAATGCCTCTCTCTTTATCTGGTTTGCAGATAATTGTGAGAGATTAAATCTCCCCTTTGGAGATGAGGCTTTGAAATCCAGAAGATATCCCTGGGAAACAATCTCCAGAGCCCAGGGATCCTGGACATCTCTTGCCCAAGTCTGGGCGAAGAGAGAAAGTCTGCCCCCAACTAGATCAGGTCCCGGATCGGGGGCTACTCCTTCATGCTGTCTTAGAGGCAGCAGCAGGTTTTTTTGCCTGCTTTCCCTTGTTCCAATCCTGGTTAGTTCTCCAGACTGGCTTGGACTGGGCCAAATTTCCTTCTTGTTTTGCAGTAGAGGAAGTTGAAGCTGCGCCACTCTTGAAGTTTCGAAAGGAACAAAAATTAGTCTGTTTGGTCCTTAATTTGTTGGACCTATCCTGGGGAAGGGCATGGCCTTTTCCTCCAGTAATATCAGAAATGATCTCCTTCAGTCCAGGCCCGAATAGGTTCTGCCCTTTGAAGGGGATGTTGAGAAGCTTAGACTTTGAAGTAACGTCAGCTGACCAGGATTTAAGCCATAGGGTCCTACGCGCCTGAATGGCAAAACCTGAACTCTTAGCCGTTAGCTTTGTTAAATGAAAAATGGCATCAGAAATAAATGAATTGGCTAACTTAAGAGCTTTAAGCCTGTCTAGGATATCATCCAACGGGGTCTCCACCTGTAGAGCCTCTTCAAGAGACTCGAACCAGAAAGCTGCTGCAGCAGTGACTGGGGCAATGCATGCAAGAGGCTGGAGAATAAAACCTTGTTGTATAAAGATTTTTTTAAGGAAACCCTCTAATTTTTTATCCATTGGATCTAGGAAAGCACAACTGTCCTTGACGGGGATAGTTGTACGCTTAGCTAGGGTAGAGACTGCTCCCTCCACCTTAGCGACCGTCTGCCATGAGTCCCGTGTAGCGGCATCTAAGGGAAACATCTTTTTAAAAGCAGGAGGGGGAGAGAACGGTACACCTGGTCTATCCCATTCCTTCGTAATAATTTCTGAAAACCTCTTAGGGATTGCAAAAACATCAGTGTAAACAGGCACTGCAAAGTATTTGTCCATTTTACACAATTTCTCTGGGACTACAATGGTGTCACAGTCATCCAGAGTTGCTAAAACCTCCCTGAGCAACAAGCGGAGGTGTTCAAGCTTAAATTTAAATGCTGTCATTTCAGAGTCAGACTGAAGTAACGCCTTCCCTGAATCAGAAATGTCACCCACAGTCAGATAGAAGCTCTCCTGCTTCGGCTTCTGTACATTGTGAGGGTATATCAGACATAGCTACTAAAGCGTCAGAAAGCTCTGTATTTGTTCTAGCCCCAGAGCTGTCTCACTTTCCTTGTAACCCTGGCAGTTTGGACAATACCTCTGTGAGGGTATGATTCATAACTGCCGCCATGTCTTGTAAGGTAAACGCATTGGACGCGCCAAATGTACTTGGCGTCACTTGCGCGGGAGATATAGGTTCTGACACATTGTGAGAGCTAGGTGGTTTAACCTCCCTTTTGTCAGTCTGAGAAACCTCTGGTGATAAATCTTTAAAACCCATAATATGGTCTTTATAACTTATAGAAAGGTCAGTGCATTTGGTACACATTCTAAGAGGGGGTTCCACAATGGCTTCTAAACATAATGAACAAGGAGTTTCCTCTATGTCAGACATGTTTAACAGACTAGTAATGAGACCAGCAAGCTTGGAAAACACTTTAATAAATGTGAAAAAGCAATTAAACAAAAATGGTACTTTTTTTTAAGAGAAAAAAACTACCACATAAACTGCAAAACGGTGTTAAAAAGTAGTAAACTCTACGAAATTTTTACAGTGTGTATAAGAGACTAAAGCAGCATTGCACCCACTTGCAAATGATTAACCCCTTAGGCCCCAAACCGGATTAGAAAAACGGTAAAACCGTTAAAAAACAGTCAAACACACTGCCACAGCTCTGCTGTGGCTCCTACCTGCCCTTAAACACGCTTTTTGCAGGGAAAAAACCCTCTATAGTGGTCCTAGATGCCAGGGGACTCCTTTAGGGAAGCTGGATGTCTCAGTCTGAATATCAACTGTGCATAAAGTGCGTGAAAATAGGCCCCTCCCACCATGCACTCAATGTCAGAGGGCCTTAAAAAAGTACTCCTAGGAGTAATCTAACAAGCCATGTGGAAAACTAGGCCCCAAATAAAGATTTATCACGCTCAGAGAAAAAACGTTTTTTCTGTAAATTATGCAAACGTTTTTACACTAAGTAATATGAGAGTTAACATGAATATTACCCTTATCTTGTAAGCATGATCCCAGTCATTGTTAAATCACTGTATCGGGCTTACCTCAAATATACCAGGCATTGTGAGCATTTTCTAGACCTTATCATCTCTCTAGAAAAAAATATATACTAAACATACCTCAAAGCAGGTGATCTGCAAACTGTCCCCCCAAATGAAGTTTTCTTTCCATACTCTTCAGTTATGTGTGAGAACAGCAATGGACCTTAGTTACAAACCGCTAAGATCATCAACCTCCAGGCAGATTCTTCTTCCAATTTCTGCCTGAGAGTAAAACAGTACAACGCCGGTACCGTTTAAAAATAACAAACTCTTCATTGAAGGTAAAAACTACACTAAGTCACCACATATCTCTTGATACTTCCTTTCTTGTCGAGAGTTGCAAGAGAATGACTGGGGGTGGCAGTTAGGGGAGGAGCTATATATACAGCTCTGCTGTGGGTGTCCTCTTGCAACTTCCTGTTGGGAAGGAGAATATCCCACAAGTAATGGATGAACCCGTGGACTGGATACACCTTTACAAGAGAAAAGCCATTCTCAATTCTGGAGCAATATTCTTTGAACAGATGAACCTAAGATCAACATGTACCACAATCATGGGAAGAGAAGTGTTTGGAAAATGGAATGAACAGCTCTGATCTGACATGGTGTAAGGAAAATGATTGAAGTAATTGCTCATGTGACACTTGCTTTAACTTGTGTGACTTTGCCTGTAAGAGAGTGTGCCTTTAACAGAGTTATAGTACATTATTAATTTCAAGTATGACACTGTATTTCACTGAGTCATGCTACAGTGGTAAACAGCCAATGGATACTAATGATAAGAAGTCAAAACCCAGACAGAACGAGGGTGTAACTCTGATAAGGGGCGCCACTCACTGACACTAAAAGGAACATTTTGATAACACTTTAGCTGAGGGGTTAACACTAGCTATATATTAAAGGATTAATTATTATTAATTGCAGTGGGCTAAGTAATAAAGCCATTATGGTTTTTCAGCTATTATAAATCTATGAGAAGATTGTTACAACTATTATTGATGTATTTGACAGAAGTAATTGCATAAGGACACATGATCAGATGTATAATGTTAAAGTGAATGTAAATTTTGATGCTAAAGTGCCCGGTTTTTAAAAATTTGATTAAAAACAGGGGCACTTTAATTCATCAAAATTTACTTTTCACTCGTGTTGTGAAAAAATACTTACCTTTTAAACTTGACAGCTGCTCCAGCTTCCTCCAGTCGTCACAAGCCATCTGATGTCAGAAATGATGGATGGGTCATCCTCCAATCACGACTACCTCCCCCCCCGGGGGAATCAGTGTCTGATTCAATGCCGTGATTGGAGGAAGCCGGATTCCTCATTTTAGACCCAGGAAGAGGCTTTGCGATGGGTGGAGGAAGCTGGAGCTGCTGTAAAGAGTAAAAGGTAAGTTTTTTCACAACAGGAGTGAAATGTAAATTTTGATGAATAAAATCGAATTTTTTAAAAACCGGGCACTTTAGCATCAAAATTTACATCCGCTTTAAGCGAGAAATATGAAAGATGACAGCATTGAGCCTAGGAACACGTGAGGGAAAGTACCCTGGTATGCCCCTGATAAGCTTGGGTGAGGCTAAAGCAGACTGGCCCGATGCTTTGGGCTTCGCCAACCTGCAGGGAGTGTCCAGGGGTCTGTGGATTTGCGCCAAAAACTGTTACACAAGTTAACACTATAAAGAAAGGTACCTGTGAGCAATCTGATTAGGAGACTTGTGACCTGTCAATGGACGCATCGTCAGTGTGGTTGTTCCAGATATCGCCTTCTCCTGTTCAGATTGCCCAGGTGTCTTCTCCAATCGAGCCACAGCACGGGATGCTGAGATGGTGGATCATGGTGATGTATTATTTGTTTGTTTAAAACTAGCTAGAATTGTCTGAGTAGTAATATAACATAAGATTGTTATCTGTGGTTGCGCAGGCAACTTAGTTATAATTCTCATTGCTAAACAGTAACTTAAAACTGTATAGATGTGGTAGGAATAAGATAATTGTACGAGTATTGTAATTGCATAAAATGTTATAAGCATGCATAGAGTTTTGTGGTATATTGTGGTTATAATCATATTGCAGAATAAAAACATTATTGTTATTGTAAGCATTGCAAAAAACCTGTGTGACTTGTCAGTTATTTCCTTGTTCAAATGATATAAGTATACATCCTGATAAAGAACAGTAAAACATTATTGGCATAGTCGGTGGCAGGATACGAAATTGTTTATCACTTGAGCAAAGAAATTGATCATTTCTGACTAAATGTGCTGTGTGTATGAGCGGAGCTGATAGACGCACCTGTGCCCTTTGCTAGCCGAAAGGCCGTGACCGAAGGGAAAGTGAAACCCCTGACCTCACAGATAACACTGATACTTGTGACAAAATAGAACCTTGTGAAGTGTTGAATAAATGCAGAATTTAGGTTAAAACAAATTCAGACACAGAAAGGTTGTAAGAAATTATGGGTGTTATTACATGCATACAGAAAGACACACGAGCAGTTAGAGGAAGCTGTAGAACAGACTGTGTGCTTGCAGAGTCAGAATAAGTTGTTAATGAAAAAGAGACAGTTTTATGAAGATGTAGCTCAACAGGCTGTGGTTAAGGTAGCCAGGGCCAAAGTAAAACAGAAGGGTGGTAAGTTGAGTAAAAGTAAGTTACAATCAATATTACAAAGCGGGACTAATTGGGACCCTGAAAGGTGGGATGGTAATATTTGGGATAGTAGTGATCCTGGAGAGAAGTGGGAGGATAGGGACCCTCACAGGCTGATAGCTCACCCTGTGACACGGCGTAAGGTTTATCATGCACCTGAGGGTGCAGAAAGAATAGACACAGTAGAAGATTACATTCAGCAAGAGGTATCAGACATAATACGGCAGTATCAACAGAAACAGGGGGAAGATCTCATAACTTGGCTCGTCAAGGAGGTCATAATGTGATACAAGATAGCCAAGATGCTAGGAAATTCAGGCAGATCACTAGCGATCATGCCATACAACAAGTCCTGCGAATTGGACCTGGCCTGGCCGCTGATGGTATGCTGCAGCAGGCATCATTGTTGGTTCATTGTGCATATGGTGCCAGAGACAAATCCCCACAGATGGAGATTGGCCCACTGAAGATAGAATGTGGTATTCCATTAAGGAGGCCATCCAATTATTAAAGGAATTGGCTCTGAAGCATGCGATATATAGTGGACAGCTGTATGCCCCATATCGCAAGCTACTGACAAATTCCATGAGAAACTATTTGATACGCAAGGCTCCTCCCTCATATAAAACAGTAATCATGACTTTACTGATAAATCAGACAGGGAATCCTATCCATGAGATAATGGATGCAATAAGACAGATAGGGGACTTAGGAGAATGGGATGCCCCATCGAGACCTGATAAAAGCAGTGGGCCTCCTCCTAGAGCCAATGCTCCTCCCCGACTGTCAAAAAAAGAGATGTTCACGGAACTCCTCAAAGCAGGAGTAAAGAAATAACAAATAGATGGGATAGAAACTAAGGAAATGTGGAAGTTATATCAACAGCATGTGGGCAAAAGGATAAATGTGCAAAAGGGAAAGTCCGGTGACCTGGTAGCAGGTACCGAAGTAGCCCCTTCTGCCCCCATGCTAGATGATATACAAAGCACTACCACAGGGGAAAGGAAAGAGGCCAAAGAAATACTACAGCTGTTCTTTGATCAGCTGGAAAGTATCAAAAAGGATAGCAAGGAAGCAGCAAATAAGGCCTGGTTATATCCCAGACTGCCTCTGGAATATGGTTACCAGGGAGGGATGAAAAAGAATCACGTCCCCATAGCCCCAGCTTACACCGCAGAGGCCCAAGGACCTGAGTTGGATGTGCTTTCCGTGGGCGACCTGGAAGATTTCTTCCAGGCCCCATAGGAATCAGGCCAAACTCCCAGTATCAGGGCCGCATTTATTTTTTATTTTTTTAAAACAAGCTTTATTGACATAAATGCATATCCATACATAGGCAATATTCCGAAGACAATAATGGTACAAATACATCTTCAATAATAAGGTTTCAATAATGTTTGTTGCTATTTTGTCCATTAAGGAAGGCGGCCTCAAAAAGCTTGTAGGGTTTTATGTTTTTTGCAAAAAAAATAAAGAGTAGTTAAATAACAGTCAAACAATAATATTATAAAAGAGAGAAAAAATAAAAACAGAAACAAAAAGCAAAACATGGAACAATTAAAACATACTATAAGTTATAACATACTTAAGTTTATAATAACTTTGCCATTCATCTGGAGTAAAGACAGTGTAGTTTCTTAATTAATCACTGATATCTGTTACTTATATTTTGCACTCAGAACTCCATTGGATTGGTATTCAACCTGTTACCTATTGCAAATGTAGATCAGCTGTGTTAGTGTTATTTGGTGTTGTGAGGGGGACTTCCTCCGAGTGTATGTATGTTTCCCAGTATAGAATCATTGCACAATAAAAGTCTAATCTGTTAGTTTTCTGATAATGATATTTCTCCAAAGTAAGGAGTGTTGATACGTTCTGTTTCCAGCTTTTCTTTGTTGGGATTACTTGTTGCTTCCACAATCTTGGAATCAACTGCTTAGCACTACTGAGCATAATGTATAATAGGGTGGATTTGTATTTACATTTAATCTTAGGGGATTTGTTAAACAATAGAGTTAAAGGATCATATGGGATCTTATGTGAAAGGACGCTCTGTATCTCTTTGTGGATGTCCCTCCAATAAGGTTGTAATATGGGACATTCCCACCATATATGGAAAAGTGTGCCTATCTGTTTGCAGGCTCTCCAACACATAGGGTCGGATTGTTTAAAAATCTTGGCAAGTCTACTTGGATGCAAATACCACCTCCCCAAGATTTTCATGTTTGTTTCAGTAATGCTCATTGAGGAAGGAGATTTGCCCATTTGGTGGAATATATTATTCCATATCTCCGGCGGTACTTTATAACCCATCTCTAGTTCCCAAAGTTTAGTGTAGGAGGGGAGATCTTTTGAATGTAAATCTAATAAAATCTTGTACAATGAGGATAACGTACCTTTCGTGGAGAGAGTGGTCCAGCATAACAATTCAAATGGATTGAGATTCCTCACTAGGTTTGTTTTATCTCTATTTTGCATGATAAAATGAGATAGTTGAAGGTATTCAAACCATCTTTGGAAGTAAGGAATACCCTTTTCTAATAGTGATGTTCTTGGTAAAATGGCCCCTTTCTCTAAAACAGTGTAGCATGGAAGGCCCATTGTTATCTTATATAAACCCTCTGCCCAAATGTGCTGATATGGAGGAAATTCAACATTATGAAATAGGGGAGAGAGTGGCGAAGGGATTGTAGATATGCCATTCCGAGATCTAATATGAGAATCCCAGGTGGCCAGAGTGTCTCCAATTAGTGTTGGTAGTGGTGCGGTGATATGTCTATGCTGACTATGCGTCCAACAAATTGCTCCTAGACTTTTCGTATTAACTAAATCGTGCTCTAGCTTTACCCATTCCTTAGTTTGCACGTTTTTGCTCCAATCGACAATCCTAGGCCTAGATTTGGAGTTTGGCGGTAGAAGGGCTGTTAACGCTCCGCAGGCTTTTTTCTGGCCGCACCATAAATTTAACTCTGGTATCGAGAGTTCAAACAAATGCTGCGTTAGGCTCCAAAAAAGGAGCGTAGAGCATTTTTACCGCAAATGCAACTCTCGATACCAGAGTTGCTTACGGACGCGGCCAGCCTCAAAAATGTGCTCGTGCACGATTCCCCCATAGAAAACAATGGGGCTGTTTGAGCTGTAAAAAAATCTAACACCTGCAAAAAAGCCGCGTTCAGCTCCTAACGCAGCCCCATTGTTTCCTATGGGGAAACACTTCCTACGTCTGCACCTAACACTCTAACATGTACCCCGAGTCTAAACACCCCTAACCTTACACTTATTAACCCCTAATCTGCCGCTCCCGCTATCGCTGACCCCTGCATTTTTTTTAACCCCTAATCTGCCGCTCCGTAAACCGCCGCAACCTACGTTATCCCTATGTACCCCTAATCTGCTGCCCCTAACACCGCCGACCCCTATATTATATTTATTAACCCCTAATCTGCCCCCCACAACGTCGCCTACACCTGCCTACACTTATTAACCCCTAATCTGCCGAGCGGACCTGAGCGCTACTATAATAAAGTTATTAACCCCTAATCCGCCTCACTAACCCTATCATAAATAGTATTAACCCCTAATCTGCCCTCCCTAACATCGCCGACACCTAACTTCAATTATTAACCCCTAATCTGACGACCGGAGCTCACCGCTACTATAATAAATGGATTAACCCCTAAAGCTAAGTCTAACCGTAACACTAACACCCCCTAAGTTAAATATAATTTAAATCTAACGAAATAAATTAACTCTTATTAAATAAATTATTCCTATTTAAAGCTAAATACTTACCTGTAAAATACATCCTAATATAGCTACAATATAAATTATAATTATATTATAGCTATTTTAGGATTTATATTTATTTTACAGGCAACTTGGTAATTATTTTAACCAGGTACAATAGCTATTTAATAGTTACCTAGTTAAAATAATAACAAATTTACCTGTAAAATAAATCCTAACCTAAGATATAATTAAACCTAACACTACCCTATCAATAAATTAATTAAATAAACTACCTACAATTACCTACAATTAACCTAACACTACACTATCAATAAATTAATTAAACACAATTCCTACAAATAAATACAATTAAATAAACTAGCTAAAGTACAAAAAATAAAAAAGAACTAAGTTACAAAAAATAAAAAAATATTTACAAACATAAGAAAAATATTACAACAATTTTAAACTAATTACACCTACTCTAAGCCCCCTAATAAAATAACAAAGCCCCCCAAAATAAAAAATTCCCTACCCTATTCTAAATTAAAAAAGGTAAAAGCTCTTTTACCTTACCAGCCCTGAACAGGGCCCTTTGCGGGGCATGCCCCAAGAATTTCAGCTCTTTTGCCTGTAAAAAAAAACATACAATACCCAAGCCCCCCAACATTACAACCCACCACCCACATACCCCTAATCTAACCCAAACCCCCCTTAAATAAACCTAACACTAAGCCCCTGAAGATCTTCCTACCTTGTCTTCACCATCCAGGTTCACCGATCCGTCCTGAAGAGCTCCTCCGATGTCCTGATCCAAGCCCAAGCGGGGGGCTGAAGAGGTCCATGATCCGGTCAAAGTCTTCATCCAAGCGGGGCAGAAGAGGATCTTCCATCCGATTGAAGTCTTCATCCAAGCAGCATCCATCCGGAGTGAAGCGGCAGGATCCTGAAGACCTCCAGCGCGGAACATCCATCCGGCCCGACGACTGAACGACGAATGACTGTTCCTTTAAGGGACGTCATCCAAGATGGCGTCCCTCGAATTCCGATTGGCTGATAGGATTCTATCAGCCAATCGGAATTAAGGTAGGAATTTTCTGATTGGCTGATGGAATCAGCCAATCAGAATCAAGTTCAATCCGATTGGCTGATCCAATCAGCCAATCAGATTGAACTCGCATTCTATTGGCTGTTCCGATCAGCCAATAGAATGCGAGCTCAATCTGATATGCTGTCAGGTCTCCTGTCAGTCATTTCATAGCCCTTCCCACTTTGTCTTTAAGAGTATCCTGTTTCCTGTAAACAGGTGCTTAGTATTGAAACTGCTTCCTAGCAGGTGTATGTGCAGTTGTTTCTTAGGATACAAACCTAACATAATCTCCTTTCTCTAAGCCACTTGGACATCTGAACTAAGGATTAAAACTCCTCTCTACTACTGCAGTATTTATTGCCCCTGCAGTTTCTGAAGCTACATTGGACCGCAACATATTTCACAGCACACCTTCCTATTACAAAATCTTGTGCTCCCTTCTTGCCACAACTCCACTGGCACTTAGTGGTTGTTTCCTGAGTACAAGTCAACTAACCAGAAGAAAACCAAAGCAATTACAAAGAGGAAAACTGGATTGTAAAACCGGAATTTAGCCACACCCCCTTTTGTGACATCACTCTCTGTTCATTCAGCTTCAGTGCAGCCTACTCTGATTCAGTGTGTCAGCAGCCTGTCAGCAAGTCTGAATAGGATTGTTTCCATCTCTACACTATCTGATACAAGGTAACACCTTGCCTGAACTAACTAACAGAGACTTTGTTTACTATAACACCAGAGCCTTTGTGTTGTTACATTGTGCCCAGTTTAACTTTAACCTTTAATAACTTTTCACTGAAAGTTAATCTGTATTCATCCACATTGAATACAGAAACTCAGGTGGAACAAACTCATTTTATGCAACACTGCAATTGAGATCCAAAACTATATTCATAATTGTAACAGAGTATACACAGAATATCACATAATACTAAGCCAAACAGTGAAATGGATCCAGCAGAGCTGCCTCAGTATGTTTATTCACTTTCTCAACGTGTGGATCAACTTAATCAAGGGTTAAGGGAAATTCAGCTAGAAAATCAAACTTTGCATAAAATAATAAAGGATTCAATACAACAAAAATCAGGTCATACTGAAACTATCCCAGAACCATTAGTATCTCAACCAGATATGTTTCATGGTGACAGGAAGCTCTATAGACAGTTTAAAAATGCTTGCAATTTGTTTTTTGATTTAAGAAATAAAACATATAATACTGATAAAATAAAGGTATTAACGATAATATCCTTTTTACGTGGAAAACCCAGGGCATGGGCCGACCAATTCTATGAAAATGATGATCCTATTTTAAGCTCTCTTGATGAATTCTATGAAGCAATGGATGATCTGTATCAGGATAGCAACATCCAGAACACAGCTGAAACAAGAATGAGAGCATTAAAACAAGGAAAGAAAAATGCAGAAGAATACCTCACTGAATTTAAACATTACGCCACAGATTCACAGTGGAATTCAGTAGCGCTGAAAAATCAATTCAGGCTTGGGTTGTCTGATCCAATAAAAGACGAGCTAGCTCGCATTGAACCTCCCAAGACGCTAGAAGATTTAATGAAGTTAGTTGTGCAAATAGATAGGCGTCTCAGAGAGAGGAAGGCAGAACGTCAATCCTCAGAGTACACGCCGCGGCTACCTCGACTTCACTATTCAGAGTCTCCTAATCCCCAAGCAATATCAAAAAGTAATTCAGAAGCAATGGACATCGGGGTTATTCGAGGACCCCTGACGTCAGAAGAGAGGTGCCGTCGAAGAGCACAACAATTATGTATGTACTGTGCTAACCCTAATCACAGTGTGAAGGATTGCCCACTACTTATCCGTACAAAGAGAAGTAAATTTACTTATATACATTCTGTTATGCCTAAAGATCTAAAACCAACTTACTGTCATCTATCTCTATTTTTACAGTGGGACCAAAACCGAACAAGGATTGATGCAATAATAGATTCAGGAGCGACAGGAAACTACATAGATAGAACTTTCACTGTAAATAATAAAATTCCACTAGTGGTTAAGCAAACTCCTGTTGTAATTAGAGTTATTGATGGTACTACAATATCCACAGGTCCTATAACACACAGTACTATACCATTATTAGTTACAACTCACACTGGTCACACAGAGTATATTGTTTTCGATGTATTGCCTTCACCTTTGTTTCCCATTGTACTGGGCTTAGATTGGTTGCGGCTACACCAACCTGGCATAAACTGGAAAACTCTAGCTGTTGAACTAAACTCCACTTATTGTCAACAAACCTGTTATCCAAGGGATATACTAATACAAATTCCAGATCCTATTCCGACACTACCCCCTCAATATACTGATTTTCAGGACGTGTTCAGCAAAAAGATGGCAGAAACTTTACCACCTCATCGCAAGTACGATTGCCCAATTGAGTTAATACCAGGGTCATCCATACCGTTTGGACACCTATACCCACTCAGCCCGCCAGAGTTGGCACATTTGAAAGAATATCTTGAAGAAAATCTGAGGAAAGGATTTATCAGACCGTCTACCTCACCCGCGGGAGCGGGAATGTTCTTCGTAAGGAACAAGGACTCGTCTTTAAGACCTATCATAGACTATCGAGAACTCAATAAAAGAACAATCAAAAACAGGTATCCGCTACCTTTGATACCGGAACTCATAGAACGCCTACAAGATGCTAAAATATTCACAAAGCTCGATCTACGTGGCGCATATAATTTAATCCGCATACGAGAAGGGGATGAGTGGCTGACGGCATTTAGAACCAGATACGGTTTATTCGAGTATCTGGTAATGCCGTTTGGTTTATGTAATGCGCCAGCCACTTTCCAGCATTTTATCAATGAAATATTCAGAGATCTACTTGATGTATGCATTGTCATTTATCTTGATGACATCCTTATATATTCAGACACTATGGAGCAACATGTTAAAGATGTCAGGAAGGTTTTGACAAGACTTCGATCTCATCAATTATACGCTAAGCCAGAGAAATGTTTGTTCCATACTAAGGAGGTGTCATTTCTTGGATACCATATCAGTTCAACTGGGATCCAAATGCAAGACAACAAAGTCCAGACAGTCTTAGAATGGAAAGAACCCGCTACTAAAAAAGAATTGCAACGTTTTTTGGGATTTGCAAACTATTACAGAAAATTTATAAAAAACTACTCCAAGATTGCAAGACCTCTCACACAACTTATCAGCTCGAATACTCCGTTCCGTTGGACACCTAGCGCTGCCGAAACATTTTCATACCTAAAACATTGTTTTACATCTGCACCTATATTACGTTTTCCAAACCCAAAGCTGCAGTATATCCTAGAAGTGGATTCATCTGACTTTGCAGTTGGTGCAGTACTCTCGCAAAGAGAAACGATAGATTCCCCCATTCATCCAGTCTCTTTTTATTCTAAGGTGATGACTGCTGCTGAGATGAATTACTCCATTGGAGACAAGGAGCTTTTGGCAATAAGAAACTCCTTGGAACACTGGAGACACCTGCTTGAGGGGACTTCTACTCCAATACTCATATACACAGACCACAGAAATTTAGAGTTTCTTCAAAAAAACAAAACACTATCTGCAAGACAGGTTCGATGGAGCCTTTACTTCTCACGTTTTGATTTTCATATCATGTATCGACCAGCCAGTAAGAATGGCAAAGCCGATGCTTTGTCAAGAAAGGATGCCAAACCAACACAAAGCACAAATCCATCTTTTATCATTCCAGCAGAACGTTTTATCCATCTGTCAACACAACAGGATTTCATAACATCTTTACGCAAAGCACTTACCAATGACAAAGAGATTCCACATTCTTTGTTAACAAAGCATACCAATGGATTATATTATCATGGTGAACAACTTTACCTACCTGACATATTAGTTGAACCTATACTTAAAATGTACCATGATTCTCCCATCTCTGGTCATCTCGGAGTGAATAAAACTATAGCAATCCTAGCAAGACAGTTTTGGTGGCCAGCTATGAGGAGGTCCATTACAGAATATGTAGACACCTGTCATGTATGTGTTACTACCAAACCAGAAAGACAGAAACCTTATGGACTCTTAATGCCTATCGCTCCATCTACCAAACCTTGGGAACATATCGGAATGGATTTTATTGTCGACTTACCTCCTTCTGGCAAACAGAACACCATTCTGGTAGTCATAGATCTCTTTACGAAGATGGGTCACTTTATACCCTTCCACAAATTACCTACATCTACAGAAACTGCAGATTTATTCATGAAACATGTTGTCAAATATCACGGGATCCCACGTAGAATCACCACTGATCGTGGAACTCAATTCACCTCTCAATTTTGGAGAAAATTGTGTGACAAACTCCAAATAGACCATAGATATTCCACTTCATTCCATCCTCAGACCAATGGCCAAACTGAGAAACTTAATCAATGGCTTGAACAGTACATTCGCTGCTATTGTTCTCAACATCAACAAGATTGGCTCCAACACATTCATCTAGCAGAATTCGCTTATAACAATAATACCAATTCTTCAACTAAATTATCTCCGTTCTTTGCGAATTATGGATATCATCCTCAAATACTACTGACTGATTCACTTCCATCACCTTCACCATTGGTCGATGAGTTCCATAATTCACTACTTGAAATATTCAAACAAATCCGACACAACATAATTGCTGCACAAGAGACCCAAAAACGATACTATGATCTGCGTAGAAGACCATCACCAAACTATCAGGTTGGAGATCTTGTTTGGTTATCCACCAAGAATTTAAAAATGCAAGTACCCAGTAAAAAACTTGGTAGTCTGTTTATTGGACCCTTTCCTATTGCCAAGGTCGTTAACCAGAATGCAGTCACTTTGACATTGCCTCCATCATCAAAACTTCATCCAACCTTTCATGTATCACTACTGAAACCGGCAAAACCAACTAGAGTATCTACTCCAAATGCTTCATCTACTTCAGTTCCTTCCGATTTGCTGGAGTATGAAGTTGAAAGTCTGGTGGATTCTAGGATTTCCAGGGGCGAACTCCAGTATTTGGTGCGCTGGAAGAACTACACAGAGGAAGATGACACCTGGGAACCCTCCTCTAATCTTTCCGCTCCTAAGTTGGTGGCACAATTCCATAGGCGAAATCCGGATCGTCCCCGACCTCAAGCTGTGGGACAGCTTGCTTAGGTGGGGGGTCATGTCAGGTCTCCTGTCAGTCATTTCATAGCCCTTCCCACTTTGTCTTTAAGAGTATCCTGTTTCCTGTAAACAGGTGCTTAGTATTGAAACTGCTTCCTAGCAGGTGTATGTGCAGTTGTTTCTTAGGATACAAACCTAACATAATCTCCTTTCTCTAAGCCACTTGGACATCTGAACTAAGGATTAAAACTCCTCTCTACTACTGCAGTATTTATTGCCCCTGCAGTTTCTGAAGCTACATTGGACCGCAACATATTTCACAGCACACCTTCCTATTACAAAATCTTGTGCTCCCTTCTTGCCACAACTCCACTGGCACTTAGTGGTTGTTTCCTGAGTACAAGTCAACTAACCAGAAGAAAACCAAAGCAATTACAAAGAGGAAAACTGGATTGTAAAACCGGAACTTAGCCACACCCCCTTTTGTGACATCACTCTCTGTTCATTCAGCTTCAGTGCAGCCTACTCTGATTCAGTGTGTCAGCAGCCTGTCAGCAAGTCTGAATAGGATTGTTTCCATCTCTACACTATCTGATACAAGGTAACACCTTGCCTGAACTAACTAACAGAGACTTTGTTTACTATAACACCAGAGCCTTTGTGTTGTTACATTGTGCCCAGTTTAACTTTAACCTTTAATAACTTTTCACTGAAAGTTAATCTGTATTCATCCACATTGAATACAGAAACTCAGGTGGAACAAACTCATTTTATGCAACACTGCAATTGAGATCCAAAACTATATTCATAATTGTAACAGAGTATACACAGAATATCACATAGGCTGATTGGATCAGCCAATCGGATTGAACTTGATTCTGATTGGCTGATTCCATCAGCCAATCAGAAAATTCCTACCTTAATTCCGATTGGCTGATAGAATCCTATCAGCCAATCGGAATTCGAGGGACGCCATCTTGGATGACGTCCCTTAAAGGAACAGTCATTCGTCGTTCAGTCGTCGGGCCGGATGGATGTTACGCGCTGGAGGTCTTCAGGATCCTGCCGCTTCGCTCCGGATGGATGCTGCTTGGATGAAGACTTCAATCGGATGGAAGATCCTCTTCTGCCCCGCTTGGATGAAGACTTTGACCGGATCATGGACCTCTTCAGCCCCCCTCTTGGGCTTGGATCAGGACATCGGAGGAGCTCTTCAGGACGGATCGGTGAACCTGGATGGTGAAGACAAGGTAGGAAGATCTTCAGGGGCTTAGTGTTAGGTTTATTTAAGGGGGGTTTGGGTTAGATTAGGGGTATGTGGGTGGTGGGTTGTAATGTTGGGGGGCTTGGGTATTGTATGTTTTTTTTTACAGGCAAAAGAGCTGAAATTCTTGGGGCATGCCCCGCAAAGGGCCCTGTTCAGGGCTGGTAAGGTAAAAGAGCTTTTACCTTTTTTAATTTAGAATAGGGTAGGGAATTGTTTATTTTGGGGGGCTTTGTTATTTTGTTAGGGGGCTTAGAGTAGGTGTAATTAGTTTAAAATTGTTGTAATATTTTTCTTATGTTTGTAAATATTTTTTTATTTTTTGTAACTTAGTTCTTTTTTATTTTTTGTACTTTAGCTAGTTTATTTAATTGTATTTATTTGTAGGAATTGTGTTTAATTAATTTATTGATAGTGTAGTGTTAGGTTAATTGTAGGTAATTGTAGGTAGTTTATTTAATTAATTTATTGATAGGGTAGTGTTAGGTTTAATTATATCTTAGGTTAGGATTTATTTTACAGGTAAATTTGTTATTATTTTAACTAGGTAACTATTAAATAGCTATTGTACCTGGTTAAAATAATTACCAAGTTGCCTGTAAAATAAATATAAATCCTAAAATAGCTATAATATAATTATAATTTATATTGTAGCTATATTAGGATGTATTTTACAGGTAAGTATTTAGCTTTAAATAGGAATAATTTATTTAATAAGAGTTAATTTATTTCGTTAGATTTAAATTATATTTAACTTAGGGGGGTGTTAGTGTTAGGGTTAGACTTAGCTTTAGGGGTTAATCCATTTATTATAGTAGCGATGAGCTCCGGTCGGCAGATTAGGGGTTAATAATTGAAGTTAGGTGTCGGCGATGTTAGGGAGGGCAGATTAGGGGTTAATACTATTTATTATAGGGTTAGTGAGGCGGGTTAGGGGTTAATAACTTTATTATAGTAGCGCTCAGGTCCGCTCGGCAGATTAGGGGTTAATAAGTGTAGGCAGGTGTCGGCGACGTTGAGGGGGGCAGATTAGGGGTTAATAAATATAATATAGGGGTCGGCGGTGTTAGGGGCAGCAGATTAGGGGTACATAGGGATAACGTAGGTGGCGGCGCTTTGCGGTCGGAAGATTAGGGGTTAATTTTTTTAAATAGCTGGCGGCGACGTTGTGGGGGGCAGGTTAGGGGTTAATAAATGTAATACAGGGGTCGGCTGGGTTAGGGGCAGCAGATTAGGGGTACATAAGTATAACGTAGGTGGCGGTCGGCAGATTAGGGGTTAAAAAAATTTAATCGAGTGGCGGCGATGTGGGGGGAGCTCGGTTTAGGGGTACATAGGTAGTTTATGGGTGTTAGTGTACTTTAGAGTACAGTAGTTAAGAGCTTTATGAACCGGCGTTAGCCCAGAAAGCTCTTAACTACTGCTATTTTCCTGCGGCTGGAGTTTTGTCGTTAGAGCTCTAACGCTCACTTCAGAAACGACTCTAAATACCGGCGTTAGGAAGATCCCATTGAAAAGATAGGATACGCAATTGACGTAAGGGGATCTGCGGTATGGAAAAGTCGCGGCTGAAAAGTGAGCGTTAGACCCTTTAATCACTGACTCCAAATACCAGCGGGCGGCCAAAACCAGCGTTAGGAGCCTCTAACGCTGGTTTTCACGGCTAACGCCAAACTCCAAATCTAGGCCCTAGTTAGTTGTGCCGCTTGCCGGTATAGTTCTAGGTTAGGGACTCCCAGCCCTCCCCTATCCCTGTTCCTATATAATATGGGTTTGGCTATCCTGGGTTTTTTGTGCGCCCATATGAATTCATTGGCTACTGTTTGTGCCGTACGCATGAAATACGTGGGCAGTTGGATTGGCACAGTCTGAAATATATAAAGGAAACGAGGAAGTATGCTCATTTTAAAGGCCTGTATCTTGCCGAGCCAAGAAAGGTGTTTCGTTTGCCAGACTTTCAAGTCCTCCTGTACAGCCTTAAGTAAGTTTTGATCATTCAGTTGAAATATGTATTCCCTTGAATCAGCTATCTGTATTCCTAAGTATTTTATTGAGTTGTGTCTTTGTGTGAATTGGTATTGTGTATTAATCTGCCTTGTCATCCGGTCTGTTAACCCAGCTCCCATATATTCCGAATTAGATATGTTTATTTTGTAATTTGATAGGTTACTATAGGTTTTGATTTCCTGCATTAGTGGCGGTATGGACTGTTGTGGGGAGGTTAATGTAAAGAGGATATCATCTGAAGAGGATATCATCTGCATATAGTGTTATCTTGCATTGTGTGTCTCCTATCTGAATCCCAAGTATCTCTTTGTTGTTTCTGACCTTACCCGCTAAGATCTCCATTGCCAATATAAATAATAAGGGAGAAAGAGGGCATCCCTGTCTTGTTCCGTTGAAAATGGGGAAAGGATCTGACAAGGAGTCATTTAGTTTGACTCGGGCTTGGGGTGCATGATATAAAGCAAAAAATTTTCCTATAAGTTTATCTCCTATGCCGAATCTAGTTAGTGTGGATTTTAGGAATCACCAATCTAGCCTGTCGAAGGCTTTTTCAGCATTGACAGCCAGGAAGATTGCAGGGATATCGTGTGTCTGAGAATATTCTAATAAATTAAGTATTTTAATAGTATTGTCCCTTGCCTCTCTAAAGGGTACAAAACCCACCTGATTAGGGTGTACAAGATGTGGTAGGAATCTGTTGAGTCTAGATGCAATGACTTTTGCGTAAAGTTTAATGTCCACATTCAGTAATGAAATAGGACGGAAATTGGCAGGGGTGTCTGCCGGTTTTCTGGGTTTCGGGATCACAGAAATGTGGGCTTCCAGCATTGCGGATGGGAAGGGACATTGTTGGTCTGTTTTATTAAAGAGTGTACATAAATTTGGCAACAGAATGGGTGCTAATTTTTTATAGTAAGAAACTGTGAACCCATCGGGTCCAGGGCTCTTTCCAGTGGGCATTTGTTTCAGTGCTGTTAAAATTTCTAAGGTCGCTATGTGTTATCCCTGATTTAATTGTATTTGCTGTTCACATTTGCCTATAGGCGTATTTATACATTGTATACTGTTTCTTTTCTTTAAACCTGTTTGAAAACAATAAAAAGATATATTGGACAAAATTTCTAAGGTCGTTATAGGAGCTTCCAGTTCATCTGCTTGAGATTTGGTTAACTGGGGCAGGGGTGTTTCTAGCAAGTAATTTGTAAGGCTGACCTCTGTCTGTGTTGAGGGAGCTTCCTTGTTGATATTATAAAGCTGAGCATAGTATTCTAAAAACTGTGTGAGAATTTCTAATGTGGTGTTTACCTTCTTATGTGAGGATGTTTTAACCTCACACACAAAGGTTTTTAACTTTTTCAGTTTTAGGGCGCGAGCCAAATATTTCCCCGCTCTGTTGTTTTCAAAATAGAATTTTTGCTTTGTTTTTAATGCAAGAATATTGGCCTCCTTTAATAAATGGTCATTAACCGATTTCCTTAGGGCCACCTATTTTGATCATCGCCCCCATGTGGAACTTGAAATCCACTGGAGCAGGAATAATGTGCAATGTGAGCGGGCTTTGATTGATACAGGAGCGGAGGCCACACTGATACAGGGCGTTTAAGGGGAAAAGACAATAATTACCAGGCTGGGAGGGAAAACTATAGAGGCAACAAAAGCATGGGTGGATTTAAAGATAGGACATCTTCCTAAACGGCGATGTCCTGTTTTAATCGTGCCCATTCCAGAGTACATAATTGGCATTGACGTACTAAAGGGAGAAACATTACAGTTAAAGGATGGAATGTACAGCTTTGGAGTAAGGCCTTACACGTCCATCAAAACCGTCACAGGAGGAAAATTGTTGATGCCCCCCATACAGGTCCCAGTGGCCTTAAAGAGGGTACACATCCGACAATACCGAATACCGGGAGGGCATAAAGAAATAGGTGATACCATTAAAGATCTAATAGCTGCAGGGGTGGTGAAACCTATCACCACCTCTTGGAATAATCCCATATGGCCGGTCAAGAAAAGTGATGGGACCTGGCGTATGATATTGGATTATAGGGAGTTAAACAATAATACTCCCCCATTAACTGCAGCAGTGCCAGATATGGTTACTCTGATAGACAACATACAGCGTCACCCTGGAACTATGTATGCTGTAATTGACCTGGCAAATTCCTTCTATACAATACCTATAGAGAAGTAGTGCCAGGAGCAATTTGCAAACACCTAGCAGGGACGGCAATTCATGTTCACGCGCCTCCCAATGGGCTACTGTTACAAACTGCTATTTGTAACTGGCCCTTTAAATGGAAAATTGCCCTGCTTCCCTGGATTGTGGAGAAGCCTATTTGCCAGCCTCCTTCCTCATGCCTATGGCCCCTGGAAGACTGTGCCCCTGAAAACGTATTAACTTTTATTGGGTGTGTATGGCCCTTTAAGAACCGTCTGGGGACATATTGTGACTTTGGTGAACAATGCCCCTTTAAGACTATGTCCCCAGACCTGTAAAATAACTTGTCCCTGGCTTCTCCCACTTGGTTCAGTAAATAGGGCTTACTGAACCAAGTACCACACAGGCAGAGTGTTTCACAGAAAGGGAGCACTGTTACAAAAGCATTAGTTTTCATTGTGTGCCATTAAGTGCTATGTGACAGACCCTTCGGTCAGAACTAAAGAGTTAACTTTGTTCAGCTTCAAGAAGCTAGTTTCTAAATACAAGTTTGCTGGCATCAGCTCTAATTAAGTTTAGTGATAAACATTCCCATTGTCTAATCACCTCCAGAGTCAGCCTGCTAGTGATAAGATGGACTGCATTGTTTTCTTGTGTGTAACTTGTTATCTGCTGAAGTAATGTTGTGGCCTGTCAAAGGGCGTTGTCTCTCTATCTAAATGTGTGATTGGGGATTTTATGCCTCCCCCTGAGAGTGTCCTTTTTGCATGTAACCTCAATAAAAAGCAGGCTGGGTGTTCCAGCACATCAGACCTTTTTCTGACCCTCTAACTTGCAGCCTTGACTCATGTTTGTAGGGGACAGCTATAATCACTACAGGGATTGCTATGCTCTTCATACTCCCTTAGCTACTGAGCTCTTGTAAGAGCTCTTGTTCCTGATCCTGCTTCGCTCTACAGAAGGAAGAGGTTCACCTACTGGAGCCTGGTCGTAGGTACAGGGCGCAGAGCAGACGGCGAGATACCAGCCCAGCAGCGGTGGTTCGTAGAGTCTGCATTACTTATGGTGGCTACGCAGTAGTTATGGTGTCTACGGTGCTGATGATACTTTGGTGAGCGCTAGGAGCATCCTTTTCTACGGTCCAACTTCCAGCCAGCCTGGAGGCAACCGTAACATTTGGCGGCAGCGGTGGGATGGCGTCCTAGCGCAAGGAGCAGCACCCCAACAGCACTGGTATCGTATGAGAGTTATTGAGGGCAACGCTAGCCACTGCGCAGCGTCCCTACCTACAGCAGCATGGAGCTGACAAGACACTGGTCAGAACCCTGTGAAGAGCACCTCAACCGGATCCGTCGCTATAAGGGCGCTGATTTCGTTCCAGAGGTAAAGAGGCGGCTAGTCCGATATGGTCCAGACCCTGCGCAGGAGGTAGTCAGTCGAATCATCCGGGAATTGGATACTGAGAACGAAGCGGCACGAGCCTTTGAGCGCCAACTGTGGAGTTTGAGGGTATGGACACCTGGTCTCCAGCGAGAAAGTGAGTTACAGGGAGAGGAGAGCAGCGACCTCCCTCCCCAGCGGCAGTATACCGTGCAGAGGGAAGAGACAACCGGTCTCCTTCCCCAACCCCAACCAGAGATACCCGAGGCAGCAGGCCTCATAGACTGGTCCTGGGAGGACCCCCAGCAGGCAGGTGGAGATGGGACCGCAGTCTCTCTACCGGCCCTACAGGGATGCTGGGCAGGCGGCCCAGATCCCCAGCGACAGACCCAGCTACAGGGAGGGGAGAGCATCGACCTCCCTCCCCAGCTGGAGTGTGCCTTCCAGGGAGAGGAGACAACCGGTCTCTCTCCCCAGCCGCAGCATGTTCCACAGGGAGCGGAGAGCATCGACCTCCCTTCCCAACGGCCGCCGGAGTATCAGGAGGAGGTAAGCCAATCTCCCCCTCCCCAGCTAACTCCTTACTTGGGCCCAGGGTTAACAGTGGAGATGTTAACCCCCACGTTCCCTTTGCCACCGGGCAGGGCTATGCCCCAATTCCCCCAGCAGAAGAGCTGGCATCAGGACAGAGCGCTGCTGGCCTCTGCCCTACAGACCCCCTTGTTACAGGACTGGCCTGCAAACCCCTCACCCCAGCAGAAGCGCTGGCACCAGGGCAGAGTGCCGCTGGCCTCTGCCCCCCAAGTACCACCAGCTATTTGCCCAGCTGCTCCAGGAAGGCCGAGGATGCTACACTTTCATCCTACAACCTGGAACCTACAGGCCAGTACTACTTATTGTGGGGGGGCTACTTTGCTGCTAATGTTTATTTGTGGGTGGGTTGTGAGACTAACTTAGGCACTGACCGACAGAAGGTCAGGTGTCTGGTTAGTCTCCCTCCAAAAGGGGAGATATGTTACAAACTGCTATTTGTAACTGGCCCTTTAAATGGAAAATTGCCCTGCTTCCCTGGATTGTGGAGAAGCCTATTTGCCAGCCTCCTTCCTCATGACTATGGCCCCTGGAAGATTGGTGAACAATGCCCCTTTAAGACTATGTCCCCAGACCTGTAAAATAACTTGTCCCTGGCTTCTCCCACTTGGTTCAGTAAATAGGGCTTACTGAACCAAGTACCACACAGGCAGAGTGTTCCACAGAAAGGGAGCACTGTTACAAAAGCATTAGTTTTCATTGTGTGCCATTAAGTGCTATGTGACAGACCCTTCGGTCAGAACTAAAGAGTTAACTTTGTTCAGCTTCAAGAAGCTAGTTTCTAAATACAAGTTTGCTGTCATCAGCTCTAATTAAGTTTAGTGATAAACATTCCCATTGTCTAATCACCTCCAGAGTCAGCCTGCTAGTGATAAGATGGACTGCATTGTTTTCTTGTGTGTAACTTGTTATCTGCTGAAGTAATGTTGTGGCCTGTCAAAGGGCGTTGTCTCTCTATCTAAATGTGTGATTGGGGATTTTATGCCTCCCCCTGAGAGTGTCCTTTTTGCATGTAACCTCAATAAAAAGCAGACTGGGTGTTCCAGCACATCAGACCTTTTTCTGACCCTCTAACTTGCAGCCTTGACTCATGTTTGTAGGGGACAGCTATAATCACTACAGGGATTGCTATGCTCTTCATACTCCCTTAGCTACTGAGCTCTTGTAAGAGCTCTTGTTCCTGATCCTGCTTCGCTCTACAGAAGGAAGAGGTTCACCTACTGGAGCCTGGTCGTAGGTCCAGGGCACAGAGCAGATGGCGAGATACCAGCCCAGCAGCGGTGGTTCGTAGAGTCTGCATTACTTATGGTGGCTACGCAGTAGTTATGGTGTCTACGGTGCTGATGATCCTTTGGTGAGCGCTAGGAGCATCATTTTCTACGGTCCAACTTCCAGCCAGCCTGGAGGCAACCGTAACAGCTACGTACATAGCCCCACGATCTGCCACAGGAGGAATGTATTATTTGTTTGTTTAAAACTAGCTAGAATTGTCTGAGTAGTAATATAACATAAGATTGTTATCTGTGGTTGCGCAGGCAATTTAGTTATAATTCTCATTGCTAAACAGTAACTGAAAACTGTATAGATGTGGTAGGAATAAGATAATTGTACGAGTATTGTAATTGCATAAAATGTTATAAGCATGCATAGAGGTTTGTGGTATATTGTGGCTTTAATCATATTGCAGAAAAAAACCATTATTGTTATTGTAAGCATTGCAAAAATCCTGTGTGACTTGTCATTTATTTCCTTTTTCAAATGATATATGATAAGTAAACATCCTGAAAAAGAACAGTAAAACACATGGGCATGCAAGGGTGCCAGTGTAACCGGTCACTAGTATTTATTGATAATGTGACTGCTGACAGAAGTAGCATGGTTAATGATTAAGTGTATAGGTCTATACTTTCTGCTCAAATTTATCAAAACTTATAGGATGGCACTTCACAGTACACTTAGACAATTACTCAAAATATACTGCAATCAAATAGTTTTCAAGGCGAAGAAGTGAAAATTTCTTGAATGGTCGAGTCAGTGAACTGACCTAAACTGAAACTAATATGCATTTGACTTACTGAAGACAAAACTAAAGGCATAAAGACCCACAAACAAACAAACATTTCAGACAGCTTCAGTAAAGGTCTGGCAAAGCATCACTAGGGAAAACAACACAAAAAACTTGGTGATGTTCATTGGTTCCAACTTCCAAACTTCAGGCAGTCATTCACTTCAAAATATTTTCAATCAAGTATGAAGAATGATCATTTTATTTAAAATTATGTTAATTTTGATGCCCTGACAATGGGGGGACTTTATTTGAATACTGTTATAATAATTCTTAACAATTCATTGTTGAATTAAATCTTAAAGTCTGTAATTCAATCACATCTTAATTGCTTTATTTAAATATTATTGTAGTGGTGTACATAGCCAAAATGATGTCACTGTCCAAAAATTTATGGACCTGTACAACTGAAATGTCAGTCAATGAAAGTCCAAACGCCCATGCTAGTGGAATGCATCAGAAAAAAATATGTATACTATTACTTATCTACTATCATGCATAAAAAAACTCTTTGTGGTTGAAGACCATTTACTTAAGTGGGCTTAACATCTACTATTCAAGCTCTCTCGTGTATGAGTATTCTGATGTCTAATAAGATTTGATTTTTGGGTGAAACATTTCCCACATACAAAACAAGGAAATGCTTTCTCTCCTGTATGAATTTTCTGATGTGTACTAAGGCTTGATTTCAATTTAAAACATTTTCCACATTCATTACACAAGAATACTTTCTCTCCTGTATGAAGCTTTTGATGATTAACAAGGTCTGCCTTCAAAGTAAAACATTTCCCACATTCAGAACATGAAAATTTCTCACGCGTATGTATTTTCTGATGAGCAATAAGATTTGCTTTCTGGCTAAAACATTTTCCACATTCAGAACATGAAAATGCTTTCTCTCCAGTATGAACTTTCTGATGTGTATTAAGATGCGATTTCTGTGTAAAACATTTCCCACATATAGGACAGGAACATGATTTCTTACGTTCATGTATTTTCTGATGAGCAATAAGTTTTGACTTCTGGTTAAAACTTGTCCCACATTCAGAACATGAAACTTCTTCTTCTGCATGAATTTGCTGATGTCTAAAAAGACATGACTTCAATTTAAAAGTTTTCCCACATTCAGAACATGAAAATTCTTTCTCTCCTGTATGAATTTTCAGATGGTCATTCAGAACTGATTCCTGGATAAAACATTTCCCACATATAGCACATGAAAATACTTTCTCTCCAGAATGAATTTTCAGATGGTCAATAAGAACTGATTTCTGGGTAAAATATTTTCCACATATAGAACAGGGAAATGATTTCTCATGTTTATATACTTTCTGATGAGCAATAAGATGTGTTTTCTGGTTAAAACATTTCCCACATTCAGAACACGGAAATGCTTTCTTTCCTGTATGAATGTTCTGATGTCTAATAAGATTTGATTTTTGTGTAAAACTTTTCCCACATACACAAGAAAATGCTTTCTCTCCTGTATGAATTTTCAGATGGTCAACAAGATGTATTTTCTGGGTAAAACATTGGCCACATAAAAAACATGAAAATTCTTTTTGTCCTGTATGAATTTTCTGATGAGTAAGAAGATGTGATTTGTGGGTAAAACTTTTCCCACATACAAAACATAAAAATGGTTTATTCACTACATGGCTTTTACTGAAATAGTCATCTTCACTCCAGCCTTCACAAGGACTGTCTGATCTCATCAATTGATATGCTGGGAAAAAAACACAGTGAGAATAAAGTTATTTAAAATTATGTTAAAAGTATCTTTAGAAGAAATGTTACATTGATGCCTTTCAATTGGGTAGGTTAAACAAAATGTAATAATCAGTGTTTATTTAAATACAGGTAAAACAACAATACTGAGATATGAGGGAGCAATAGGGTGAGTGTGAGTAAGGGTATAAGTGAGTGCTGCTCTAATATGAATAATTCAGTTATAATAATGCCTACACACCTTTGAGTTTCTTAAAGGGACAGTGAAGTAAAAAAAAAAACTTTCATGATTTAAATAGGGCATGTAATTTTAAGCAACTTTCCAATTTACTTTTATTACTTTGTTCTCTTGGTGTTCTTAGTTGAAAGCTAAATCTAGAAGGTTCATATGCTAATTTCTTAGATCTTGAAGGCCGCCTCTAATCTGAAAGCATGTTGACAGTTTTTCACCAGAGGGCTTTAGTTTGTGTTTCATATAGATAACATTGAGCTCAGGCATGTGAAGCTCCTAGGAGTCAGCACTGATTGGCTAAAAATGCAAGTCAAAAGAACTTATATAAAAGGGGGCAGTTTGCAGAGGCATATATACAAGGTAATAACAAAGGTAAAAAGTATATTATTATAACTGTGTTGGTTATGCAAAACTGGGGAATGGGTAATAAATGGATTATCTACCTTTTTAAACAACAAAAATTCTGGTGTTTACTGTCCCTTTAAGTTTTTAAATATAAATTTGGTTAATAGACATATGTTTAGTAAAAATGGGTTACACTGGATAGGATCTGACTTTAAACATACTGCTATAGAGAGCAATGTTCAGTTGTGGTTTTGCAGGAATGCGATGGGAGCTTAGCATATGCAAATTTAGCAGAACCCCAATTCTCATAGCAATTCTCATAGCATGTGAGATCAATCTCCTTATATTTATCTTTTGCTCTATAGAGGACAAGGAGGAGAGTAAACAAATGGAAAATTGGATTTAAAGGGGCATTAAACATTTTTGAGATTTAAATATAAAATGTTTATAACAGTAGTAAAAAAACAACTTTGTAATAGACTTTTTATTTTTTTTATCACTTTTCCTGTAATTTAACATTAAAAAAACAATTTATGTAAGTTACCTGATAAATTAATTTTTTTCATATTGGCAAGAGTCCATGAGCTAGGGACGTATGGGATGTACAATCCTACCAGGAGGGGCAAAGTTTCCCAAACCTCAAAATGCCTATAAATACACCCCTCACCACACCCACAATTCAGTTTAACGAATAGCCAAGTAGTGGGGTGATGAAGAAAGGAGTAAAAAGCGTCAAAAAAGGAATTAATTGTGCTTTATACAAAAAAAATCATAACCACCATAAAAAGGGTGGGTCTCATGGACTCTTGCCAATATGAAAGAAATTAAATTTATCAGGTAAGTTCTTACATAAATTATGTTTTCTTTCATGTAATTGGCAAGAGTCCATGAGCTAGTGACGTATGGGATAGTAATACCCAAGATGTGGAACTCCACACAAGAGTCACTAGAGAGGGAGGGATAAAAATAATAACAGCCATTTTACGCTAAAAAAATTAATCCACAACCCAAAATATAAGTTTATTCTCATAAATGAAAAGAAATACTTAAACATAAGCAGAGGAATCAAACTGAAACAGCTGCTTGAAGAACTTTTCTACCAAAAACTGCTTCCGAGGAAGCAAATACATCAAAACGGTAGAATTTAGTAAATGTATGCAAAGAAGACCAAGTTGCTGCTTTGCAAATCTGATCAACTGAAGCTTCATTCTTAAAAGCCCAGGAAGTGGAGATTGATCTAGTAGAATGAGCTGAAATTCTATGAGACGGGGCCTGACCCGACTCCATATAAGCCTGATGAATCAAAAGCTTTAACCAGGATACCAAGGAAATGGCAGAAGCTTTCTGACCTTTCCTATGACCAGAAAAGACAACAAATAGACTAGAAGTCTTCCTGAAATCTTTAGTAGCTTCAACATAATATTTCAAAGCTCTTACAACATCCAAAGAATGTAAGGATCTCTCCAAATAATTCTTAGGATTAGGACACAAAGAAGGAACAACAATTTGGCTATTAATGTTGTTATAATTCACAACCTTATGTAGAAATTTAAATGAAGTCCGCAAAACTGCCTTATCCTGATGGAAAATAAAAAAAGGAGATTTACAGGAAAGAGCAGATAATTTCGGAAATTCTTCTAGCAGAAGAGATAGCCAAAAGAAACAACACTTTCCAAGAAAGTAGTTTAATGTCCAAAGAATGCATAGGCTCAAACAGAGGAGCCTGTAAAGCCTTCAAAACCAAATTAAGACTCCAAGGAAGAGAGATTGATTTAATGACAGGCTTAATACGGAGCAAAGCCTGCACACAACAGTGAATATCAGGAATTTCCCAATATCTGTGAAACAAAACAGAAAGAGTAGAGATTTGTCCCTTCAAGGAACTTGCAGACAAACCTTTATCCAAACCATCCTGAAGAAACTGTAAAATTCTAGGAATTCTAAAAGAATGCCAGGAAAATTTATGAGAAGAACACCATGAAATATAAGTCTTCCAAACTCAATAATAAATCATCCTAGAAACAGATTTATGAGCCTGTAACATAACAGGTTGGCAACTGGACATCCGAACAAGATCCGCATACCAAAACCAATGAGGCCAAGCTGGAGCTACCAGCAACACAAACGATTGTTCTATGATGATCTTGGAGATCACTCTTGGAAGAAGAACTAGAGGCGAGAAGATATAAGCAGGTTGGTAACACCAAGGAACTGCTAACGCATCCACTGCCTCCGTCTGAGGATCCCTGGACAGGTAACTGGGAAGTTTCTTGTTTAGATGGGAAGCCATCCCATCTATTTCTGGAAGACCCCATATCTGAACAATTTGAGAAAACACATCTGGATGGAGCGACCACTCCCCCGGATGTAAAGTCTGATGGCTGAACTAATCCGCTTCCCAATTGTCTACACCTGGAATATGAACCGCAGAAATTAGACAGGAGCTGGATTCCGCCTAAGAAAGTATCCGAGATACTTCTTTCATAGCTTGGGGACTGAGAGTCCCACCCTGATGATTGACATATGCAACAGTTGTGATATTGTCTATCTAAAAACAGATGAACGGTTCTTTCTTCAACAGAGGCCACACCTGTAGAGCCCTGAAAATAGCACGGCGTTCTAAAATATTGATTGGTAACCTCGCCTCTTGAGATTTCCAAACTCCTTGTGCTGTCAGAGATCCCCAACCTGAACGACTTGCATCTGTTGTTATCACAGTTCAGGTTGGATGAACAAAAGAGGCTCCTTGAACTATACGATGGTGATCTAACCACCAAGTCAGAGAAAGTCGAACATTGGGATTTAAGGATATTAATTGTGATATCTTTGTATAATCCCTGCACCATTGATTAGCATACAAAGCTGGAGAGGTCTCATATGAAAACGAGCAAAAGGGATCACGTCTGATGCTGCAGTCATGAGACCTAAAACTTCCATGCACATAGCTACTGAAGGGAATGATTGAGACTGAAGGTTCCAACAAGCTGAACCCAATTTTAGTCGTCTCTTGTCTGTTAGAGACAGAGTCATGGACACTGAATCTATCTGGAAACCTAAAAAGGTGACCCTTGTCTGAGGAATCAAGGAACTTTTTGGTAAATTGATCCTGCAACCATGTCTTTGAAGAAACAACACTAGTTGATTTGTGTGAGATTCTGCAGAACGTAAAGACTGAGCTAATACCAAGATATCGTCCAAATAAGAAAACACTGCAATACCCCGTTCTCTGATTACAGAGAGTAGGGCACCGAGAACCTTTGAAAAAATTTTCGGAGCTGTCGCTAGGCAAACAAAAGAGCAACAAATTGGTAATGTTTGTCTAGAAAAGAGAATCTCAGAAACTGATAGTGATCTGAATGAATCGGAATATGAAGATATGCATCCTGTAAGTCTATCGTGGACATATAATGACCTTGCTGAACAAAAGGCAGAATAGTCCTTATAGTCACCATTTTGAAAGTTGGCACTCTTACAAAACGATTCAAAATTTTCAGATCCAGAACTGGCCTGAATTAGTTTTCTTGGACAATGAATAGATTTGAATAAAACCCCAGACCCTGTTCCTGAAACGGAACTGGTATGATTACCCCTGAAAGCTCCAGGTCTGAAACACACGTCAGAAAAGCCTGAGCCTTTACTGGATTTGCCGGGATGCGTGAGAGAAAAAAATCTTCTCACAGGAGGTCTTACTCTGAATCCTATTCGGTACCCTTGAGAGACAATACTCTGAATCCATTGATTTTGGACAGAATCTGCCCAAATGCTTTGGAAGAATCTTAATCTGCCCCCTACCAGCTGAGCTGGAATGAGGGCCGCACCTTCATGCAGAGTTGGGGGCTGGCTTTGGTTTCTTAAACGGCTTTAATTTAATCTGACTTGAAGGAGGTTTCCAATTGGAACCAGATTCTTTGGGGGAAGGATTGGGTTTCTGTTCCTTATTTTGTCGAAAGGAACGAAAACAATTAGAAGCTTTAGATTTACCCTTGGGTCTTTTTTTAATCCAACTGAGAACCAAATAAATTATTACCTTGGAAAGAAAGAGATAGTAATCTAGATTTAGATACCATGTCAGCATTCCAATATTTAAGCCACAAAGCTCTTCTAGCTAAAATAGCTAAAGACATAGATTTAACATCAATTTTGATGATATAAAAAATAGCATCACAGTTAAAATGATTAGCATGTTAAAGAAAGCGAACAATGCTAGACAAATCAGGATCTGTTTCCTGTTGCGCTAAACTTTCCAACCAAAAAGTTGATGCAGATGCAATTCAGCCATAGAGATGGCAGGCCTGAGAATATAGACAGAATATAAATAAGCTTCCCTTAGATAAGTTTCAAGTTTCCTATCTAAGTTGTCATTAAAGGGAGTACTCTCTTCCATAGGAAGAGAGTACTCCCTTTATTTTTTAAAAATAATTTTTATTGAGGTTGAAAAGATAGAGCAACAAATAAATGCTGTTACAAAAATCACAAAGAAAAACAAAAAGGACACATTGGTCATAAGAGCCAAATCAATAAATCAATCCTGTTGCATCACAGAACAAAAAAAAGAACAGACCTCACATTTTTTGTTTTTTTGTAACCTTAGTACAACATAGAATATAAAAGCACTGGCATATAATAGTGAACAAATGTACAATCTATATTGAAAATCATACGCTCTAGTAAGGGGGGGGGGGGATGTATACCATATGAACCTAAAATATTATAATAAAAACAAATGAATTAGAGGGGGTAACTTCAAAGTGCAGTATGTATCGAGGAAGACCCTAATCACCATCCCCAGGTGTCAGAGTCTCATATGGGGAAAGGGGGGAAGGGAGGGAGAAGGGAAAGGAAGGGGGGGGGGCGAAGACTGGTCTTGTAGTTTACCAAACTAAGGATATGCCTGAATTCACTAGTAATCTTAAGAGCTTATCCTTCAGCCCATTATAGCATACCTAAATATAGCGTGGAGTTAAGAATCATATAAACTCTCAATAAAATTACAGCCCTCAACTAAACAAATGTTACTAGTGTTACATAAGACTGACAGCATAACCTGATGCCAATAAAAGTTGAAGGGTGTAACTATACAGCAAATAGAGAATATACAACATAGAGTGTAGGTCAGAGGAAGAAAAACAGTGTACAAATAAGATTAGCTCTGTTGTAAAGGTGCACCAGTTTCCGAAACAGTAAAATATACTGCTTAAGCAGAAATGTACCAGTATACAAAATAAAAAATCTTATTGGTTGGGTGTGGGCCCTACACCCAACCACAAGCAAACCAGACAGATACGCGACCAATCTGTAGAGCTAACCTTTAGGATAAATTACAATTAACAAAAACATGCAAAACTGCTGTAAAACCCTATTAAGCAATTATATGAACATTGTGTATTAACCCAGCACCTGAGCTGCTTTAGATATAACACACAATAAACAAGTAAAATTGGTATCAGTATAGCTGACATCCCATAACTAATAGACATTTACAATGGCTCATATATAATGCAACTGACATTTCACAAATTAAAATAAGCATAGTAAGAACTGCTTCATAGCGTGTGGGAAATGTATTAAGAACTAGGGGAAAAATATAAATATTTGAGAGAACTCTTAAGCCACTTACCAGAAGAGGCAATAATTTTAACGAAAGGCTAATTTGGTATATATGGAGCACAGTGACATGAGAGTAGAAAATTAGTGGGGGAGCCATCTTAGCATTAAGTAAGCTATGAGTCAACCTTTCAATAGTATATAATAACAGCCTTCAAAAGAGAGCATATACCATAGGAACTGTAACTCACAGAGCCACTGAAGGTAAATTAGAGAGGATGAATACAGGGTTCTGTTTGGATAAATCATAGAGATGGAATTCCTTTGTCATACTAATAGTTAGATAATTAGCTGAGTCGAGGGGGATATAGACTACTTAACTACTATTTGCCCAGGAGTAAAGTACATACTAAGCTGTACAGAAATGAGGATTAGAAAAAATGGGTAGAGATATCAAACTCCTTTGCGTACACAAAAATAAATAGTGTATGTGGGTATACTCCAAATGTGGCAAAGAGCTAAGGAATATTGGAGCAATAGTAAGCTATATCTAAATAATATCATACACATTCACAGCAGGGTTATTTTGTATACATAGATGCTTTTCCAACAGAAATGAACTAATAGGAGATGATAGAGCATGTGTGCAGCAGTCATGTTTAACTTCACTGCATGGCTTTATATATCGCCAATAGTTGCAAACCCCAGGGCAGCTAGATGTTGGCACAAAGTCCGGTGAAGGAGATAAATTGTTTTAAAAAAAATTGAATTATAACAATCAGATCAGCAGTAGCGTCCCCTTTTTTTTTTTATAGAAAGCAAACATCCGAGCAGCTCCAAACAGTCACATATACAAGGACCCATTTACTTCAGATAGAGTCCGAGATGACTGAGAGCCACAGCTAATGATCTTAGTTTTTAGACTACACCGGAACGGCTCTGACAATGCGCTACAGCCAGCAAAAACACAGGACCTGTAATAAAAGCTTCTGCATAATCCATTATAGTAGCTCGGGTATCTAGCAAGGCTAACACTCCAGGTCCAAGAGCTATGAGATCCTTATGCCTCTCCAGACCTGGTAAAACGTGGGGCACCTTAACTAGCCACTCAGCGAGCGCTTCCAGCGTATAGTCCAAGTTACGGCAATCTTTCACTGGAACAGAGTATAACAAGTTTAGAGCCTTTGCTGTTACTACACAATTACTCTCAATGGTAAGCTTGCCTGTCCCCAGATCTTGCGTGCTCTCAATCATTGTTGCAGCTGGGGAGAAGACAGTAACTTGTCTAACAGCGACTCCATCTTCTGTAGCTACACTGAAATCCGTAGGTCTTTCTGTATCCGCAGCCGATTCTCCATTCCCACACCATGATTCAGCATGAGCGTCCTCTTGCTCAGAGGCATGAAGAGAAGATGTCTTGTTAATAAGAGCTTCATGTAAAACTTGTGTAAGTCTATGAAAGTGGTTATGGAGGAGCTGCATCAACTCTGTTTCCCACATGGCTACTGTCTCCCACATGATGATAATGCCGGATAGCTCATTAAGTCAGAACCATCTCTACGAACTCCCACACTTCTAATAAGCTGAACCAGGCACAGTTGGGTGTTATTTTCAGTTTCCAAACACACATTTAAGTATGAATATCCATATTTATAGCAATTTATAGCCAGGAGCTTGACACAGGCACGTCTTGTTCCTTGTATAGCTGGCTCCACCCCCGGATACAATTTTTTAAACCTTGAAGAAGGGATAAAAGAAGTACCAGGAAGGCCTATTCCATTACTTAGAAATCATATCAGAAATAGCATCAGGAACTGGAAAAACCTCTGGAGCAACCACAGGAGGTTTATAAACAGAGTTTAAACGTTTACTAGTTTTAACATCAATAGGACTAGTTTCCTCAATAAAAACATAATTTATGCTTACCTGATAAATTCCTTTCTCCTGTAGTGTGATCAGTCCACGGGTCATCATTACTTCTGGGATATTGCTCCTCCCCAACAGGAAGTGCAAGAGGATTCACCCAGCAGAGCTGCCATATAGCTCCTCCCCTCTACGTCACCTCCAGTCATTCGACCAAGAACCAACGAGAAAGGAGAAGCCAAAGGGTGTAGTGGTGACTGGAGTATAATTTAAAAAATATTTACCTGCCGTAAAAAACAGGGCGGGCCGTGGACTGATCACACTACAGGAGAAAGGAATTTATCAGGTAAGCATAAATTATGTTTTCTCCTGTTAAGTGTGATCAGTCCACGGGTCATCATTACTTCTGGGATACCAATACCAAAGCAAAAGTACACGGATGACGGGAGGGACAGGCAGGCTCTTTATACAGAAGGAACCACTGCCTGAAGAACCTTTCTCCCAAAAATAGCCTCCGAAGAAGCAAAAGTGTCAAATTTGTAAAATTTGGAAAAAGTATGAAGCGAAGACTGTTCAACAGAGGCCTCATTTTTAAAGGCCCAAGTGGAAGCCACAGCTCTAGTGGAATGAGCTGTAATTCTTTCAGGAGGCTGCTGTCCAGCAGTCTCATAAGCTAAACGTATTATGCTACGAAGCCAAAAAGAGAGAGAGGTAGCAGAAGCTTTTTGACCTCTCCTCTGACCAGAGTAAACGACAAACAGGGAAGACGTTTGTCGAAAATCTTTAGTTGCCTGTAAATATAATTTTAGGGCACGAACTACATCCAGATTGTGCAGAAGTCGTTCCTTCCTTGAAGAAGGATTTGGACACAAGGATGGAACAACAATCTCTTGATTGATATTCCTGTTAGTGACTACCTTAGGTAAGAACCCAGGTTTAGTACGCAGAACTACCTTATCCGAGTGAAAAATCAAATAAGGAGAATCACAATGTAAGGCTGATAACTCAGAGACTCTTCGAGCCGAGGAAATAGCCATTAAAAATAGAACTTTCCAAGATAACAACTTTATATCAATGGAATGAAGGGGTTCAAACGGAACGCCCTGTAAAACGTTAAGAACAAGGTTTAAACTCCATGGTGGAGCAACAGTTTTAAACACAGGCTTAATCCTGGCCAAAGCCTGACAAAAAGCCTGAACGTCTGGAACTTCTGACAGACGTTTGTGCAACAGAATGAACAGAGCTGAGATCTGTCCCTTTAAGGAACTAGCGGATAAACCCTTTTCTAAACCTTCTTGTAGAAAAGACAATATCCTAGGAATCCTAACCTTACTCCAAGAGTAACCTTTGGATTCGCACCAATATAGGTATTTACGCCATATTTTATGGTAAATCTTTCTGGTAACAGGCTTCCTAGCCTGTATTAAGGTATCAATAACTGACTCAGAAAAACCACGTTTTGATAAAATCAAGCGTTCAATTTCCAAGCAGTCAGCTTGAGAGAAGTTAGATTTTGATGTTTGAAAGGACCCTGTATCAGAAGGTCCTGTTTCAGAGGTAGAGACCAAGGTGGACAGGATGACATGTCCACCAGATCTGCATACCAAGTCCTGCGTGGCCATGCAGGCGCTATTAGAATCACTGATGCTCTCTCCTGTTTGGTTCTGGCAATCAATCGAGGAAGCATCGGGAAGGGTGGAAACACATAAGCCATCCTGAAGGTCCAAGGTGCTGTCAAGGCATCTATCAGGAACACTCCCGGATCCCTGGATCTGGACCCGTAACGAGGAAGCTTGGCGTTCTGTCGAGACGCCATGAGATCTATATCTGGTTTGCCCCAATGACGAAGTATTTGGGCAAAGACCTCCGGATGAAGTTCCCACTCCCCCGGATGAAAAGTCTGACGACTTAAAAAATCCGCCTCCCAGTTCTCCACTCCCGGGATGTGGATTGCTGACAGGTGGCAAGAGTGAGACTCTGCCCAGCGAATTATCTTTGATACTTCCATCATTGCTAGGGAGCTTCTTGTCCCTCCCTGATGGTTGATGTAGGCTACAGTCGTGATGTTGTCCGACTGAAACCTGATGAACCCCCGAGTTGTCAACTGGGGCCAAGCCAGAAGGGCATTGAGAACTGCTCTCAATTCCAGAATGTTTATTGGTAGGAGACTCTCCTCCTGATTCCATTGTCCCTGAGCCTTCAGAGAATTCCAGACGGCGCCCCAACCTAGTAGGCTGGCGTCTGTTGTTACAATTGTCCAGTCTGGCCTGCTGAATGGCATCCCCCTGGACAGATGTGGCCGAGAAAGCCACCATAGAAGAGAATTTCTGGTCTCTTGATCCAGATTCAGAGAAGGGGACAAGTCTGAGTAATCCCCATTCCACTGACTTAGCATGCACAATTGCAGCGGTCTGAGGTGTAGGCGTGCAAAGGGTACTATGTCCATTGCCGCTACCATTAAGCCGATTACCTCCATGCATTGAGCCACTGACGGGTGTTGAATGGAATGAAGGACACGGCATGCACTTTGAAGTTTTGTTAACCTGTCTTCTGTCAGGTAAATTTTCATTTCTACAGAATCTATAAGAGTCCCCAGGAAGGGAACTCTTGTGAGTGGAAAGAGAGAACTCTTCTTTTCGTTCACCTTCCATCCATGCGACCTTAGAAATGCCAGTACTAACTCTGTATGAGACTTGGCAGTTTGAAAGCTTGAAGCTTGTATCAGAATGTCGTCTAGGTACGGAGCTACCGAAATTCCTCGCGGTCTTAGTACCACCAGAAGAGCACCCAGAACCTTTGTGAAGATTCTTGGAGCCGTAGCCAATCCGAATAGAAGAGCTACAAACTGGTAATGTCTGTCTAGAAAGGCAAACCTTAGATACCGGTAATGATCTTTGTGGATCGGTATGTGAAGGTAAGCATCTTTTAAATCCACTGTGGTCATGTACTGACCCTTTTGGATCATGGGTAAAATTGTCCGAATAGTCTCCATTTTGAACGATGGAACTCTTAGGAATTTGTTTAGGATCTTTAAATCCAGGATTGGCCTGAAAGTTCCCTCTTTTTTGGGAACCACAAACAGATTTGAGTAAAACCCTTGTCCCTGTTCCGACCGTGGAACTGGATGGATTACTCCCATTAATAAAAGCTCTTGTACGCAGCGTAGAAACGCCTCTTTCTTTATTTGGTTTGTTGACAACCTTGACAGATGAAATCTCTCTCTTGGGGGAGAGTATTTGAAGTCCAGAAGGTATCCCTGAGATATTATCTCTAGCGCCCAGGGATCCTGGACATCTCTTGCCCAAGCCTGGGCGAAGAGAGAAAGTCTGCCCCCCACTAGATCCGTTCCTTGGATCGGGGGCCCTCAATTCATGCTGTTTTAGGGGCAGCAGCAGGTTTCCTGGCCTGCTTGCCCTTGTTCCAGGACTGGTTAGGTCTCCAGCCTTGTCTGTAGCGAGCAACAGATCCTTCTTGTTTTGGAGCAGAGGAAGTTGATGCTGCTCCTGCTTTGAAATTCCGAAAGGAACGAAAATTAGATTGTCTAGCCTTAGGTTTGGCTCTGTCTTGAGGCAGGGCATGGCCTTTACCTCCTGTAATGTCAGCGATAATTTCTTTCAATCCGGGCCCGAATAAGGTCTGCCCTTTGAAAGGTATATTAAATAATTTAGACTTAGAAGTAACGTCAGCTGACCAGGATTTTAGCCACAGTGCTCTGCGTGCCTGAATGGCGAATCCGGAATTCTTAGCCGTAAGCTTAGTTAAATGTACTACGGCATCTGAAATAAATGAGTTAGCTAACTTAAGAGCTTTAAGCTTGTGTGTAATCTCATCTAATGGAGCTGATTCAAGTGTCTCTTCCAGAGACTCAAACCAAAATGCTGCTGCAGCCGTGACAGGCGCAATGCATGCAAGGGGTTGCAATATAAAACCTTGTTGAACAAACATTTTCTTAAGGTAACCCTCTAACTTTTTATCCATTGGATCTGAAAAGGCACAGCTATCCTCCACCGGGATAGTGGTACGCTTAGCTAAAGTAGAAACTGCTCCCTCCACCTTAGGGACCGTTTGCCATAAGTCCCGTGTGGTGGTGTCTATTGGAAACATCTTTCTAAATATCGGAGGGGGTGAGAACGGCACACCGGGTCTATCCCACTCCTTAGTAACAATTTCAGTAAGTCTCTTAGGTATAGGAAAAACGTCAGTACTCGACGGTACCGCAAAATATTTATCCAACCTACACATTTTCTCTGGTATTGCAACTGTGTTACAATCATTCAGAGCCGCTAACACCTCCCCTAGTAATACACGGAGGTTTTCCAGCTTAAATTTAAAATTTGAAATATCTGAATCCAATCTGTTTGGATCAGAACCGTCAGCCGCAGAATGAAGCTCTCCGTCCTCATGTTCTGCAAGTTGTGACGCAGTATCTGACATGGCCCTAACATTATCAGCGCACTCTGTTCTCATCCCAGAGTGATCACGCTTACCTCTTAGTTCTGGTAATTTAGCCAAAACTTCAGTCATAACAGTAGCCATATCCTGTAATGTGATTTGTAATGGCCGCCCAGATGTACTCGGCGCCACAATATCACGCACCTCCCGAGCGGGAGATGCAGGTACTGACACGTGAGGCGAGTTAGTCGGCATAACTCTCCCCTCGTTGTTTGGTGAAATGTGTTCAATTTGTACAGATTGACTCTTATTTAAAGTAGCATCAATGCAGTTAGTACATAAATTTCTATTGGGCTCCACTTTGGCATTAGCACATATAGCACAGATGTCTTCCTCTGAATCAGACATGTTTAACACACTAGCAAATAAACTAGCAACTTGGAAATACTTTTCAAGTAATTTATTATAATAAGAAAACGTACTGTGCCTATAAGAAGCACAGAAAGAGTTATGACAGTTGAAAGTTAATAAACTGAAAGGTTATAGCATCAAATCTTTGTAAAAAAAAAAAAACACAATTTTAGCAAAGGCTTGTTCCCATTAGCAAAGGATAACTAACCCTGATAGCAGAAAAAAAAGTTACAGAAATAAACGTTTTTTATCACAGTCAACTACAATCTCACAGCTCTGCTGTGAGTGATTACCTCCCTTAAAACAAGTTTTGAAGACCCCTGAGTTCTGTAGAGATGAACCGGATCATGCAGGAAGTACAGTGAGCTTCTGACTGAATTTTTTGATGCGTAGCAAAAGCGCCAAAAACGGCCCCTCCCCCTCACACACAACAGTGAGAGAGATCAGTAAACTGTCATAAATTCAATAAAACAACTGCCAAGTGGAAAAAAATAGTGCCCAAAATATTTTATTCACCCAGTACCTCAGAAATGAAACGATTTTACATGCCAGCAAAAAACGTTTAACATAAATTAAGTGTTATTAAAAAGCCTGTTGCTAGTCCCTGCAAATTAGGCTAAAGTCTTATGCACACAGCATAATTCTAGTGAAGTGCCATTCCCCAGAATACTGAAGTGTAAAATATACATACATGACAGCCTGATACCAGTTGCTGCTACTGCATTTAAGGCTGAGTTTACATTATATCGGTATGGCAGAATTTTCTCATCAATTACATTGTCAGAAAATAATAAGCTGCTACATACCCCTTTGCAGATTAATCTGCCCACTGTCCCCTGATCTGAAGTTTACCTCTCCTCAGATGGCCGAGAAACAGCAATATGATCTTAACTACGCCGGCTAAAATCATAGTAAAAACTCAGGTAGATTCTTCTTCAAATTCTACCAGAGAAGGAATAACACACTCCGGTGCTATTATAAAATAACAAACTTTTGATTGAAGGTATAAAACTAAGTATAATCACCATAGTCCTCTCACACATCCTATCTAGTCGTTGGGTGCAAGAGAATGACTGGAGGTGACGTAGAGGGGAGGAGCTATATGGCAGCTCTGCTGGGTGAATCCTCTTGCACTTCCTGTTGGGGAGGAGCAATATCCCAGAAGTAATGATGACCCGTGGACTGATCACACTTAACAGGAGAAATCAACACCTCTTTTAACAAGGAACGAATATACTCCATTTTAAATAAATGAGTAGATTTGTCAGTGTCAATATCTGAGGTAGGATCTTCTGTTCAGTATGTTGTCGGTCATTTGAAAATTCATCAACTTTATGAGAAGCTTTAAAAGACCTTTTACGTTTATTAGAAGGCGGGATAGCAGACAAAGCCTTCTGAATCACATCAGCAATAAAATCTTTTATATTCACAGGGATTTCATGTACATCAGATGTTGAAGGAACAACGGGCATTGTACTATTACTGATGGATACATTCTCTGCATGTCAAAGCTTATCATGACAACTATTACATACCACAGCTGGAGATATAATCTCCACAAATTTACAACAGATACACTTAGCTTTGGTAGAACTGTTATCAGGCAGCAGGGTTCCAACAGTGGTTTCTGAGACAGGATCAGATTGAGACATCTTGCAAATGTAAGAGAAAAAAACAACAAATAAAGCAAAATGATCAACTTCCTTATATGGCAGTTTCATGAATGGGAAAAAATGCAAACAGCATAGCCCTCTGACATAGAAAAATGCAAGAGGAATATAGGAATGGGGTTTAAAATAATGAAATTATTTGGTGCCAAGTATGACGCACAACGCAAACTGAAATTTTTTTGGCGCTAACAACATCCGGAAATGACACACTTGCGTCATCGCAGACGCACCTTGTACAAGGAACTCGGCATCAATTAAGACGCCAGAAATTACGAACTTGCGTCACTGAACATCCCTTCGCGCCAAAAAATTCTCGCGCCAAGAATGACGCAATAAACATCAGCATTTTGCGCCTCGCGAGCCTAATTTTGCCCGTGAAAATTTAGTGAGAAAGCAGTCAATTTGAAAAAAAGACTAAACCCCAGGTAAGAAAAATATTTTCCTAAATATGTTTTTTCCAAAATATGAAACTGAATAATCTGCAAAAGGAAATATACATAAACCTGACTCATGGGAAATATAAGTACAATACATATATTTAGAACTTTACATTAATACATAAAGTGCCAAACCATAGCCGAGAGTGTCTTAAGTAATGAAAACATACTTACCGAAAGACACCCATCACATATAGCAGATAGCCAAACCAGTATTGAAACAGTTATCAGTAGAGGTAATGGAATATGAGAGTAAATCGTCAATCTGAATAAGGGAGGTAGGAGACGAATCTCTACGACCGATAACAGAGAACCTATGAAATAGATCTCCCGCGAGGAAAACCATTGCATTCAATAGGTGATACTCCCTTCACATTCCTCAGACATTCACTGTACTCTGAGAGAAATCTGGCTTCAAAATGCTGAGAAGCGCATATCAACGTAGAAATCTTAGCACAAACTTACTTCACCACCTTCATAGGAGGCCAAGTTTGTAAAACTGAATTGTGGATGTGGTGAGGGGTGTATTTATAGGCATTTTGAGGTTTGGGAAACTTTGCCCCTCCTGGTAGGATTGCATATCCCATACATCCCTAGCTCATGGACTCTTGCCAATTACATGAAAGAAAGTGTTGGTTTTCTCAAATCCACCAAGTTTCTAACAGGTGTGTAAAGATTACCTGGAAAGGATTTCAGATATAGAAATGTAATAGCAGGTTTTAGCACACCCTTACATACACCTCTGCTAGAAGAAGCCTGGGTTAGTTTTGGTCTGCTAGAGAGAAGGGCTGATTGTGAACGTACCCCAGGGAATTCAAAAGCCAAAGTCAAATAACAAGCCAAATGTCACACAAGGAGACAGTCCAAGCCAGCAGACGTACACAGGGTTCAGGCAAGTATCGTTCTAATCCGTGATCAAACTATGGAAGAGAACCTAGAGACTCCAGGTAACAAGCCAAGGGGTCAAGCTAAGAAACAATTCACAAGGCAATATATTGCATAGGTCAGGCAGTAAGACAAAACCACAGTAAAGAGCTAGGAGAAAAGAAGCCTGAATGAAGCAGAAGAAAGGAAAATAGTAATGAGAAATGGATAACCAGAAAGACCATTAAGGATCTCGGAGCTAGGGAAACTAATGACTTGTCACTAGAATAACCAAGCACTTTCTAAAGTGTCTCATGGTTTTTTATAGGCCTTGGTAGGTTGTCTCTGTAACGTAATTGTGTCATTACTTATTGAAGGCTACATTCTGGCGAATGCTAACCCACCACTGTAGTGTGGTCTTACGCACATAGTTCTGCGCAACCCCGAAGCCAACCCTATACTTGCATACCTCAGTATAGCCCGAAGATAACCCAGACTTTATTATGTAATGCTAAGGGAAGGAGAATATGCCACCAGTCAGAGTTAGAATACTTATTAAGTGTTGGGACTAATGCATGCTGTCAAGGACGGCTTCGCTGAAGATATAATTGTAAAGGGTTAGTTTCTATAAAGCAATTGGCTGTGTGTAAACCCTGTTAGAGGGTTACTTTAACAATTATATATTACACACAACCTTGTGGAGCCCATTTAAACGAATAATTGAAAAATAATACATCTACATATTATTCTCAGGCTAATCTTTGCTTGAATACATTATAAATTTACTGTTTAATATACCTTTAAATATCAAAATCAGAACTAATTAGTAGTTATGTACTTTTATGTGAACCTAAATCAGCACTCACAGTTTATGGTCTAGAAACAGCCCCTGGACATGCTACAGCTGTTTGGGTTTAGCATTCTGAGGATTCCATAAAGCTCATCTGACAAACCAGCAGCAAGAGAGAACTTTCTCAAACAGGATTAGCACTTATTTATCACACACTTATCTGGGCTTTGCTCATGTCACTTTGGTACTAAATGCCATACATTACACATCACACACTCACTTGTCTCCATATCCTTGTGGTGTTCCATGTCAGTATCCTCATAGTTTTCCTGCTCCTTAATTAAAAGGGGTTTCACCGCACACAGATCTTCTGTTTGTTCAACTTTTGTTATTGCAGGGTTAATTTTAATCAAAAGTAAAAACAGATAATACATTTCAATAGTTAAAGAAAGAATCACTACACACAGCAGCATTGCATAATCAATAAATGCACAACAAAGAGTCAATGCAAACGTACTTAGTTTAAATTTCAAATGAGCAGTCATTTTTTAAAAAAAATTTTCTTCTACAAATTCAAAGTTACATTTTTCTTCCTAATGCATCACGTGACAGCAATCAGCCAATCAGAAAACTCAAATTATGCTTACCTGATCATTTTCTTTTCTTCTGACAAGAAGAGCCCAAAGCTGCATTCATTACTTTTGAGAATTCAGAACCTGGCCACCAGGAGGCGGCAAAGACACCCCAGCCAAAGGCTTAAATACCTCCCCCACTTCCCTTAATCCCCAGTCATTCTGCCAAGGGAACAAGGAACAGTAGGAGAAATACCAGGGTAAAAAGGGTGCCAGAAGAACAAAACCCAAATACCGCCGCCTCACATAAAGCACGGGCGGGGAGCTGTGGACTCTTCCCGTCAGAAGAAAAAAAAACGATCAGGTAAGCATAATTTGAGTTTTTCTCCTTAAACGGGAAGAGTCCACAGCTGCAGTCATTACTTTTAAGAAAACAATACCCAAGCTATAGAGGACACTGAATGCAAACAAAAGGGCGGGTACAGAAGGCAGCCCCTTCAACAGGCACCACAGACTGAAAAAAAACAACACCCTACAAAAAAACTGTAACGCTGAGAACGAGGGGTTAAAAACCTGAAAGGACCCAGTAACTGCACATTAGTTAAATAACCTACAGCCAAACTAAAGACCACTCAGATCCCTAGAACCACTGAGCACAAAAAAAACCCAAGGAGCCAAGTCCAGCTGACTTTCTGAACACACAGAACTAACCCTCGTCCTGAAGTAGGAACCTCCACCTACCCCGAGGGGGAAAATGGAGGAACCATAAGATGTCTCAAGGACCACCAACAAAGGAAGAAACCTTAAAACAACTAAGGAGAACTTAAGGTTGCTAAAGACAACCGCCCAAGGAAGAACTCCCTAGAAGGGCAAGGACCAGGGAACAACACTACAACTAAAAGTGCGATCACACAAAAAAAACAGGTTTAACCTCAGATCCCTGACACAACACCATAAGACTTATGGAGCCTCAAGGAAGCCACAAGCTCCCAACTGTGCCCTAGCCTAGCAGACACAGTAGTTGAACTAGGCAAACAAAGGTATTAGAAAAAATGGAGAGAAGCGAACAGAGACAAGAGCACTCACAAAGGGAATGGCATATGTGGCTGGGCAGTGTAGGTGTATGATATTAAAACTTAACATTTATTATTCAAAAAAGGAGATAAAAACTACTGTTTAAGTAGTGAATAATACTTAGATTAATAGATATACAAGTAATGGGTGGCTTTCTATCCACATAACCCCAAACAAGGTGTAGCAATAAAGCTCAAAAGCAAGTAAGAGGGATTTTGGGCAGAGACACACCATAAAATGGTTCACGGATTGCACAGTTACTATCTGAAAAAGAGGATTGACCTCAAACGAATTAAGCTATCTAGTGCAATACTGGACCAGTGTGAGTCTGTCCAAAGAATCTTGGTATACAAAATTAGTATGGGGAAATGAAAGTGGCAAGGTCTGCACAAACGAAAGTGTGCTATATAATACACAATTAAATAAGTGAGAGGGTATGCTCACAAATAAACTTCTTGCAAGAAAAAACATCAATTAGGCTGCAAATAAGGTAAATCTCATAGGAGTTAGTGCATGCCTAATAAAGTGTGACCAGCCAAATTACTGAGTGGATAGAAAGCCGGTAGAGCGCCTGATGCGCATTTCGTCTGGCTTGGCTTTCTCAAAGGCTAACCCTTTGAGAAAGCCAAGCCAGGCGAAATGCGCATCAGGCGCTCTACCGGCTTTCTATCCACTCCGTAATTTGGCTGGTCACACTTTATTAGGCATGCACTAACTCCTATGAGATTTACCTTATTTGCAGCCTAATTGATGTTTTTCCTTGCAAGAAGTTTATTTGTCAGCATACCCTCTCACTTATTTAATTGTGTATTATATAGCACACTTTCGTTTGTGCAGACCTTGCCACTTTCATTTCCCCATACTAATTTTGTATACCAAGATTCTTTGGACAGACTCACACCGGTCCAGTATTGCACTAGATAGCTTAATTCGTTTGAGGTCAATCCTCTTTTTCAGATAGTAACTGTGCAATCCGTGAACCATTTTATGGTGTGTCTCTGCCCAAAATCCCTCTTACTTGCTTTTGAGCTTTATTGCTACACCTTGTTTGGGGTTATGTGGATAGAAAGCCACCCATTACTTGTATATCTTTTAATCTAAGTATTATTCACTACTTAAACAGTAGATTTTATCTCCTTTTTTGAATAATAAATATTAAGTTTTAATATCATACACCTACACTGCCCAGCCACATATGCCATTCCCATTGTGAGTGCTCTTGTCTCTGTTCGCTTCTCTCCATTTTTCTACATTTATTTGAACAGTGAGCACCCTCCCCAGGTTTTATTGGTTACATTATATCATTATATATAGAAGTATTATCTTTCCCAATTTGGGAGAATATATCTTTATTGCCTAATCTGTGATAACCTAGTGCCTGACGGGGAATATTTAGTTACAACATATATGAACACTATCCCCCATTCTGATTCTACTAAACATAGGTATTAACCCACATAAACCGAATAAAATTCGGAACCTGCAGATAAAGATGAATGGCGGAAAAACTAGACGACACTTTAAGAAAAATCTCCAACACCCGCAGCATGAGTGACCAGAGGAGGAATGAACACCGAGACCCCCCCACCAAGGCAAGAACGAGGTGAAAGAGCTGCCACAGCAGGATGAACTTCAACCCTCAGCCACTAGGCAGGGAGACAACCCTCAGGCCACTTAGACCTGCAGTGAATGGAGGCATATGGTCAAGACTCAACAGAGCAGCCAGATCCCTGACACCCTTTCCGAGGTAACGGAACAATTCCAAAACAATTGTCAACATCCGGATACAAGAATACAAATTTTCCGGACCATCCTCAGAAGAAAAAAAGAGGGGGGGGGGCCCCAAGGAAAAACAGCACTGACCCTTATTTAAATGATCTTGACAGGACAGAAGACTGCATGCTCTGGTTCTAGAACCCCTACACAGCTCCCTTCCTAAAAAGGACCACTCCCAACCAAGAAAGATAGGACACTGAACTACAGAGTCCCAGTACCCAATCCCAGCCCTATGACCTCTTGCATGCAAAGAACCAGTACATCGGCACCACGTGGGTGACATGAACCGTAAGGGACCACCTTTAGTGCCCGACCAGGACCCGTCTGGCACGAGAACACGCCGAAATTGTCCAAGGAAAATAGAGGCCCCCGAAGAGATTGATAACATATACTATAGTACTGCGCAACTTCCGAGGAAAAGCCCACGCGACCACAAAATCGCAAGTATCAGTTCCAGACAAGAAACGTTCCCAACAAACGGAAACTATAACAAACATGAGCTTCATAAAACAAATTAAACACATAAAATGAAGGCAGCACCCACGGGTGAACACCCTAGGATAATGGGTATGCCAACGGGACCAGCCGATTAGAGGCCCCAATCTCATAAACTCAGAAATGGAACAGATACTTAAAAGAAAAGAAAGACGGAGACGTGAAGGAGACACAGAAGACTAAGGATCCCTCGGCCCAGTAGGACCGGAATCCTCCAGCACCGCCAAAACATGCCTTTGTAGGACACGAAGGCATGCCAGTCTATAACGGTAGGCAAAATGATTCCCTGCCGGATCGATGGATGAAGCCTCAGAGGCCATCGCTTCCCCAGAAGGTCGAACTGACTCAGGCGATCTCACGCTCGACGGATCCTGGTTAACAGAACAAGGACAGTATCTTAGAAATACTTTTCTTGGGAGAGATAAATGTGCCAGTGCCATAGATATGGCCATGCAGAACCGTGCCATAACCTCTGGAGGAAACAAGTCGCCTTCCGGAGGAGTAACGGCCCTAGGGACACCTGATTGCATAGCAAAAGAAAGTTCTGGGGCATGCGCCTTACTATACATGGAATCCTCAGGGGCGGATTGCTCAACACACTCTACGTTCCTTGAATCGGGGGAAGAGAGCACTCTAGCACGGCAATCGGAACATAACTGATGGTCATGGATAACCCGGGCCATTTCATACTCCTCACAAGACGAATACTCCGAGTCGGAGATGTCCGTCTCTAAAAAATCAGAATCCTCCATAACTCGGAGACTGCAAATATGGACAAAAGCTAAATGGCACCTGTGACGACCAGGGTTATCCAACCCTGCGCCAGTCACTTGTTTGGCACAGAAAGAGTTATCAGACCCCTTCTACTGTCACTAATATGTCACAATCTAGCCACACCAGGCAAGCTTGTCATTTAGTTCAGTGGGTGCAAGGGTTAACAATAGTCTGTAGTAGACGTAAAAGAAATGCCCAAAACTCCCCTTTAATGCCACCCACACTAAACTAACAATAATATCTAGCTGCCACCACTTAAGATTATATGATATGGGAAATCTTAAGGAAACCGCAGATTTACACATTAACTCTCAGAATACAATTTAGCAGAAAATAACCTAAAATATACAGTTCTAATACTCCAGTCTCTTTCAGTAATGTGGTTCAAATATTAGACAACGGCCAAAGCTTAATAAATTAATTATTTATTATGCCAAAAATTATTATGCACAATGCATTAATAAAAAAATGTTACAAATAAAATTACACACAAGCAAAGTTTTTTCTAAAATAAAAAGGAAAAAAAAACAGATTTTATACTTTACTAGTCTAATATCTGCGCCAGAGAGATGGCATGAAGCAATGGGTCCTTACTCCGTTTTGTCACAGCCTCCCTTGTAAGAATGACAACTTTACAAGTTAAAACACAAAACTTTATACAATTTTCAGGAGATCAGGTTGCTTACCCAACCCTTTTTGCAGGGGCCGGGAAGCCTCCTATCTTTTACAAGTCAATAAACTCTAAGTCTTTGCCTGAAATTATAGAACACATGATTTCTGCTAGATACATCCATTTTCATATAGACACAAAGGCCATCTCTTATTTACATTGTGAGAATCAGTTTGATACCAAATATGACATGGTTGCCATATTTCCCTTCATCTAATGTCATAACATGTTTTAAACACATATGTACATTATACCCATGTACCTTTATTGACCTTATCAGTTTCTGTAAAGAGGCACTGTTTTGTATCATGCCCACTACTGACAGTTTGAGCCATAAAGGTCTCTTCTGTGTATACTAACCAGTATGTATAAGGGTCCTGGCACTTCAAAGGGAACCCAAACATAAACACAGGACACATTTCCTCTTGAAAACTAAATGTTTTTTTAACACAAAACTACAGAAAGCTAACCCCTTAGCATCTCAATCATGGGGTATTTGAGACAGCACATTACACTCCCAATGGCTGAGACACTTACCACCTCCTGTGAACCAGACAACCAACGAACAGATTCTCTCCATCGTTAATCGCTCAGAGTACAGAAATGGAAGTACAACGTGACCACACCCGGTCACGCAGTGCACCGTGTAAGCTTAGCAGAAAAGGCGCGCCAGTCCAAAAGGACCGCGCAGTCTGATAAGGCTGTTATGTTCCGAATAGCCCTGAGCCCAAGTATCACTACACATAAGCAGATAGAATCACATAACAAACATGATTAAAGTCCTCACTGATTCCATAAAATAAAAGGATTCCCACTGGGACTCTGACCTCTCGTTAACATTACATTCCCAATGAAATAAAATGAAACAATCTTACCGGAATCTACGCCGTGGAACAGGAACACTGCCCTTCAAGTGTGATAGTAGCCTCTCTTCTGACATGGACGCTTATTGCCAAGGAGTGGTTAACATGAATCGGGATGGTTTCACAGAGACAACACTCCCTGCATCTCCGGACTCTAAATTTCATCCATGCTCTCACTGAGAGGCTGACAGGATTACTTAAAACTCCAGTCCCATTTCGAAGAGTACTAGTACAACTTCTGACACTTTTCTGCCAACCTCCTGTGACGAAAGGCAAAGAATGACTGGGGGATGAGGGAAGTGGGGGAGGTATTTAAGCCTTTGGCTGGGGTGTCTTTGCCTCCTCCTGGTGGCCAGGTTCTGAATTCCCAAAAGTGATGAATGCAGCTGTGGACTCTTCCCGTTTAAGAAGAAAAATGCATATACATATATACTGTAAATATTGCACATACTAACCACATGCTGAGTAGGAACTGAGTAGTGCCTCAAATATTGTAAATATAAAAAGATTGTGTGCTCAATCTTAATCATGAAAGTTTAATTTCGACTTGACTGTACTTTTAACATGGCAAACCTTTCTACATTATATCCACACAAAGTTCCTGCAGGCAAAAGCGCTCACACGTTCCAGATTCCAGTGCTCTACCGGAACACCGCTACACGTCACATTCCACGATACAATGGAGAGTGGGTAAAAAATGTAAGTCATGCCAATGCAGCGGATAGCATCTCCGTTTCAGACGCACAAACTTACAAAATAGCCCAATTCTGTGCACTGAAGCATCCACTTCAAACCAAAAGGGATAAAAGTCCAAAGTTTAATTCATCCAATTCAAACCACAATTGAAATTCCAAACAGCACACAAAGGGGTAGATTTATCATAGTGCGAGTGGACATGATACGATGTAGCGTATCATGTCCACTGCACATCAATAAATGCAGACAGCATACGCTGTCAGCATTTATCATTGCACTAGCAGTTCTTGTGAACTACTGGTGCAATTCCGCCTCCTGCAGATTCGTGGTCAATCGGCCAGTAGCAGGGGGTCTTTAGACCGCTGCTTCATAATTTCTGTTTCCGGCGAGCATAAAGGATCGCACGAAAACAGGGGAATCAAGCTCCATACTGAGCCTGATAAATCGGCCCCATAGTGTAATTTAAGCATAGTAGACAGGGAATTACGTGCAGACGCGTTTAGTGCTCATGCACACTTGTTTACTGCATACCGGATACGGATAGCCTGTCATTGCTACAATATATTGGGCACATTTAAAGGTGTATATACATTATATGTTTACTTAGTATTTGTTCAACAACATTTAACGCTTACAAGAATATTACAATTTATATTTGTGAATAGATTTCATATTGTATCTTACAGAAAGTGAAATCTTGGTTTTATTAATCTATATTCAATCTAAATTTAATTTTCAATTTATTATGTTTTCATATTAGTATTTATGTGTGGCACTATTATAACCAATTAATTACATCACGCTTTATTTAGGTCATTCAAAAGATTATATAGGTTTCTGATATATTAAGATCACAAAATGCTAAATTTGTTCATATAATTATTTTTGGCAGGTTAGGAATTGAATGTTATGACTAATACATGCTTATAAACAAACATCATATGAAAGATCTAAATCCCTCATCTTATTGAGTCCTTGTGGATAACCAGTTTTTAAGGTAAATATCCAAAATACCTCCCTTTTATTTAGTTTATTTTCTCGATCTCATCCGCTTTTCCATTCGGGAACATGATCTATACCCTGTATTGCAAGTATAGAAGTATCTGGATTATGATGTTCTTTAAAATGTCTTGCAACCGGCATATCAGAAGCAGGGTCTTTGCTGGATCTCAAGTATTCCAAAAATCTGTCTTTTACAGATCTTTTTGTTTTATCAATGTACTGTTTTAAATAGAAAGCACTAACAGCAGCTACCAGTCATAAAGAGGGTGCTAATGGCAACTAAGATAATCAGACCACATTTTATGAGTAATAAATGCAGAAATCCAGGTAATTAGAAAGGGCTCACAACGGTAACGGTAGGTGATGTATTATATATATATATATATATATATATAAAAATATATTAATACATATATGTTTATTAGTTACCATTGTATGTAGGCTCTGCTACCGCTTCTCTTGCCCTTTAACGTTTCGCTCATATTCTCTGTCTTTCCCCCTTTCTTCCCTTATATTCAGCCAGTACCTTGTTTCTATGTTAATACTTAATTTCTGTCAATTAATGAAATAATGAATTTCAACAAGCAGCCTCCTGATTTACTAAGTCCCTGACAACACCAGTGAGGAAACAGAAAGTAAAAAGTTAGCAGATTCTATGTTTTCCTTGGATGCTGTTTCCATATCCATACAAAGGTTCAGATATTCTGTTTAATGTGCTGTTACCATTGAGAGTCAATTTGGATAACTTTTTTGATCACTGCTTGGACTAATCTTCATTAAGCCTGGACATTGACTGTTCAGACATACTTGAGCATACTCGCTCAAGTCATAGGATACAATTTCAAAAATTAGTGTTACTTTAATTCATCAAATTGGTAATATATCCCTAACCTTCTGAGATTTGTAGCTTTTAATGCTATAACGATAAGCGCCGTTCCTCCGCCCGCCATAGTCCTCAATTGATTGACAGATGACGATTGACATTGACAATTAGTGGATTGCAGATTCGTCATCTGTCAATCAATTGAGCAATTTGGTGGGTGGAGGAACTACGCTTATTGTTATAGCATTAAAAAGGTAAAAATCTAAGAAGATCTGGATATATTACCATTTTGATGAATGAAAGTATCACTAATTTTTAAAATTCTATCCTATACACTTGAGCGAGTACGCTCAAGTTTACATTCACTTTAAAGGGACAGAAAACCCAACATTTTTCTTATTGTTCATGGTCCAAACAGAGCATGTGATTTTAAACACCTTTCCAATTTTCTGCTTTTATCCAATTTGCTTCATTCTCTTGGTATACTTTTTTCAGGGAGCAGCTATGCACTACTGGGAGCTATCTGAAGACATCTGTAGAACCAATAAAAAACAAAATGTATGCTTAACTGATAAATTTCTTTCTTTCTGGATATGGAGAGTCCACAACGTCGTTCCAAATACTGGTGGGAATAAGGCAAAGAGCACCGCAGCAAAGCTATTAAGTGTCACACCCATACCCATAATCCACAGTCATTCGACCAAAGGGAAATGGAAAAAGGAATAACACAAAGGTGTAGAGGTGCCTACGGTTCAGTCAAAAATAACTGTCTTAATTAAGGGTGGGGTCGAGGACTCTCCATATCCGGAAATAAATAAATTTATCAGGTAAGCATAAATTTTGTTTTCTTTCCTAAGATATGGAGAGTCCACAATGTCATTCCAAATACTAGTGGGAACCAATACCCAAGCTAGAGGACACGGAATTAATTGGGGAGTGAGAACAAGACAGGCAGGCCTAAACAGAAGGCACCACCGTTTGAAGAACCTTTGGAAAAAGTATGCAGAGAGAACCAAGTTGCAGCCTTGCAAATCTGTTCCACAGAAGCTTAATTTTCGAAAGCACACGAAGAAGAGACAGCCCTAGTGGAATGAGCTGTAATTCTCTCAGGAGGCTGCTGACCAGCAGTCTCATAAGCAAAACGAATTATACTTCTCAACCAGAGGGAAAGAGAAATAGCAGTAGTCTTCTGACCCTTACGCTTTCCAGAGAAACAAACAAACGGCAGAAGACTGGCGAAAATCCATAGTCGTCTGAAGGTAGAATTTTAGAACAGGCACCACATGCAAGTTGTGCAGCAGACGTTCTTTATGAGAAGAAGGATTAGGACAGAGAGAAGGAACAACAATTTGCTGATTAATGTTTCTATCCGAAACCACTTTCGGGAAAAGAAACCCCAATTTAGTAAGAAGAAGTGCCTTATCTGCATGAAAGATAAGGTAAAGCGAATCCCACTGCAAAGCCGAGAGTTCAGAAACTTTCCGAGCAGAAGAGATAGCAATAAGAAACAAAACCTTCCAAGATAACTACTTAATATCTATAGAATGCATAGGCTTAAACAGAACCTGCTGTAAAACTTTAAGAACAAGGTTAAGGCTCCAAGGAGGAGCAACAGGTTTAAACACATGCCTGATTCTGACCAGGACCTGTCAAAAAGATTGAACATGGGGGCGTGTCATAGCAGCCGCCATGTCCAGATGCAAACCTCAAAAGCTCTAGCCTTTCTAAAGTCAGTATATAACTTATTCGTTCTGCAACTACAAAGTCAGCATCATAATTTGGGGTACTAGATTCACAAGACTCAGCTGAACCTACTGATATCCCTTTTATGAAGTTTGGTACTAAAGAACAGTGTTTGAGACGTTTGGACAGAAACAGCGGCGGCCTTATACTATCTGTGTATCCCCCCCCCCCGGTCTGCTGGGTTAAGCAGAGCTATTTTACTACTATGACTAGGGGGTACAACTACTTTGTAATATGGAGGAGACATCACATAGTGAACTACAGGCTCTCTTGACTGCATTAGAGTGGAAGATTGACAGCAATTTTACGCATCTATTATCAGTCCTGAAAGCCCGCCCTCAAAGGCAAATGTGTACGGAAGGGCAAATGGCGACTACAGTGGTTTGTGACTTACAATCTAGCCGCTCTAGACATCCTCTCAGTTTGACTGAGATTACTTCACTCGCTTCAGCTCCACGGGAGTTATTGTGCAGGCAGCCGCAGAAAGCACAATTTCGTCATAGCAAAGGTGGAGGCCCAGGCGACACACTCATCTTTACCACTCCCGGGATTGAGAGCACAACTAATAGGAATCATACTCCGGTGCGGGTAATTACGGCTGAACACCCGTTACACTACATTGAGACACCCAATGTTCTAGCGCCGACTGGGAGGCATAACATTTCCTATGATGCCCTCATTATCAGGGCCGGACACGGACCTGGACTCTACTGCCTACCTACAGCCTCCATACCTGATAGCTTTGATTCGGATTGAGCAACATATTCGACAGCACCCAAACACAATACCCTTCATTCTGAACCCTTATGGTAATAGCAGCAAGATTGGTAGCACCCGAAAGGGATTGGATAATCTTACCCCGATATGGACGCTTTCAGCCTTTTGCAGCACCATACAGGAGATTGTTTACTCTCTATCCCTATACCTAACTATGAAGATGAGTTGATAGGCCCGCGCACCCTACCTAAACTAGGGCCCTATAACTTGGGGCTTATCTCGCATTGTTGCATTGTTTTGGACAGTTTACTCTATTCCAGCACAAATATGTGGTTTGTAACGACTTTCTATAAAGCCCTCCATTTACCAATGATAACTGTTTAGTTTGATGTTTAAATGAGGGCCCAACTACTATTTTAGCTCATCCTGCTTAATTCAGGGTTTTCTTTTTTTTTCTTTGTTTCAGTTCTGTTTTCATAAAGTGTCAAATGATATATGTTAATATTACACGAACACTGTGTACCTTTAGAGTTAATATTGCTTTGAGCCCCCCTACTTAAGAGTTACACTTGGGGACTGTCGGTGTATGTATAAGCTGGGTAAGCACACTTCAATTAAGTATAAGAATATACCCTTTAGTTAACTGTACATACATCTCCTTAAGTATAAGTCGTACAATGAGGTCTGCCGTAATATAGCTAATATCAGGCTGTTTTTAATCTTGCATACAAGATATGTATACTAAATCTTAAAGAATCACTGTTTATGGGAGAGTTGGAGCTCCTGGGTGGAGACATTTGCATGTACCTCTTAGTTAAACTCCCCTACTTTATATACATTTGGAGATGACAACAAAGATATATTCAGAGTAGTTTCTCCAGTATTGTCAGGGTTTTTTCCCTGTTGTGTTTGCCATGTGCTGCTGGCAGCCATTTTACTCACCTCTCTTCCTGACTATGGTGCATTGTGGGGGATGCTGCTCAATTCCTGCACTTCCTTTCATGGTCAGACTGGTGTGCATCATCCATGTGTGACAGGATGCAGTCTCAGAATTGTGATGTCATCACTTATTATTTAAAGGGCCTCTGTTCAGTATGCTTTGCCTTTGCGTTGTCTCAGACCTGTTTGTGATAGTTCCTGTGTATTACCTGGCTGCCTGACGTCCTTCCTGGTTCCTGATCTCTGGCTTGTTCCTGACTCTGCTGTTTTCCTTGTTCCTGATTCCGGCTCGTCTGACTATTCGCTTTGGCTCCTGACTCGGCTCGTCTGACTACCAGCTCTGGTTTTGATTCCTGGCTTGTTATTTGACTTGTGGAATTTTTATTATTTTTTGCTATTAATAAAGGTGTGATTATTTTTGCACTTCTCGTCTCAGTCTGATTCCTGGCACCCTGACAAGTATAAGCTACCACAGCAAACGCACTGCTCTATGTTTAAGGTACAAGCTATCCCAGGCGCTCCAAGTACCTGCATCTCCCCAACTGTTCATGCTTAAATGACAAATCTATAGTCTGACCCACTTAGGTAGCTCTGATATCTCATCTAACCTAGGTTTTGGAGATTATATATACTGGGCCATTACTCACCTCTCTTCCTCTACATAAACAGGTTTATGCGTTTAACAAATATGTGCAATACAATACCATTCCCTTTTTTAAATACTAGAGAAACTGGTGTTAAAAATACAATGCTCTTAGTCTTATGGGAAGTTTGGAAATATTTTTTTAGTTACTCATGTTTGTGGAATAGTAGACTTCAGATATGAGATTGGGTGCTAACTGTATCAGTCACATACTAATATGCAAAGATCTATGTAAATAAACTGGCCTTACTGTATAAGCCCAATAGATGTCAATATACATTGAAACATTTGACTACATACTTGAAACCCTACACATATGGCCATTACTTTATATTATATTACCTAAGTCGGTATGCACATGCGGCTCAGCCAAGGCTTATCACAGAATACTTTCTTCTCCTTTGCACACAATTATATTCTGCTCACTATTAGTTGTGACACTTAGAGGTTTAATTAGAAGAGAAAAACTATTGGTCATATAAAGGTAACAAAAGACCTCTAGCAACATTACACCAATTTGTATATGCATATAGTAAAAGAGCTATATTGCCCGGCCATAAAGCATTATTTGCCCTACTTATGTCATATGGGTATAAACCTTGCAGGTCCACCTTACTCTAGAATTTTAGTTTTACTCTGCCTTATTTAATAGTCCTGGTTGTCCTAGATTTTCAGACATGTATACAGTCCTTGTAACCATAAGCCTTTCCATGTGAAGTCCCTCCTTCCAACTATATTATGCCCTTATCTCTACTAGTGTAGAAGGGTGCCTTAAAGACCCCAACTTTCATTTGTCATTCTTAATCCAATTGCTAATTCCCCTTTCCCCCCCTATATGAACACGCATATAACTTATACTCTAAGCGGTGCTTACCCGCTGATTGTTATATGCTATCCAAAGGCCCACAAGAGGCCGCAGATCTGACTACCTTATGTTTTTTCATATTTCTGTAGATAAAAAGCTCTTGAGTGGCCTTCCAACTAGTCAGCCAGTTATGCTAGTATATCCAGAAAATAGAGGTTTGAGAAGCCTTCTTGATCTCATGCAATGTTGTATTTCATTTTTTACTTTTCTTATTTCTTTATATTGTATGAAGTTTACTGACGCATAACTTATGTGTTAATACTGTTGCAAGGCTATCACAGTTTGTTGTATTTTATCACTTAACCTCAAAAAAATATTTTCAAAAAAAAAAAAAAAAGATTGAACATCTGGCACATCTGCCAGACGCTTATGTAAAAGAATAGATAAAGCAGAAATCTGACCTTTCTCCAAACCTTCCTGGAGAAAGGACAAAATCCTAGGAATACTGACCCTACTCCAAGAGTAGCCTTTAGATTCACACCAATAAAGGTATTTACGCCATACCTTATGGTAAATTTTATGAGTAACAGGCTTGCGAGCCTGTAGCATGATCTCAATGACCGACTCAGAAAACCCACGCTGAGCCAGAACTAAGCGTTCAATCTCCAAGCAGTCAGCTTCAGAGAAACGAGATTTGGATGGAGGAATGGACCCTGATTTAGAAGGTCCTACCTCAGAGGCAGCCTCCAAGGTGGCAGAGATGACATCTTCACTAGGTCTGCATACCAGATCCTGCGAGGCCTTGAAGGAGCTATTAGAATTACTGATGCTCTTTCCTGTTTGATATGAGCGATGACTTGTGGAAGGAGCGCAAACGGAGGAAATAGGTATGCTAGACCGAAAACCCAAGGAACTGCCAGATCATCTATCAGAACAGCCCGAGGATCTCTTGACCTTGAACCGTACCTTAGAAGCTTGGCGTTCTACTGAGATGCCATCAGATCCAACTCTGGCATCTTTCATTTGAGGGTTAACCTGGAGAACACTTCCGGGTGGAGAGCCCATTCCCCAGGATGAAATGTCTGTCTGCTCAGGAAACCCGCCTCCCAGTTGCCCACTCCTGAAATGTGGATGGCAGATAGACAACAATATTGAGTTTCTGCCCACTGAATAATCCGTGTCACCTCCTTCATGGCTAAGGAACTCAGAGTTCCTCCTTGGTGGTTGATGTTAGCCACTGAAGTGATGTTGTCCGATTGGAACCTGATAAATCGGGCTAAGGACAATTGAGGCCAAGCCATCAGAGCATTGAAAATTGCTCTCAACTCCAAAATGTTTATGGGGAGAGCAGACTCTTCCCGCGTCCAAAGTCCCTGTGCCTTTAATGAGCCCCAGACTGCTCCCCAGCCAAGCAGGCTGGTGTCCGTGGTCACGATCACCCAAGAAGGTCTCCAGAAGCATGTGCCCTGAGACAGATGCTCATAAAAAAGCCACCATGGAAGAGAGTATATTGTCGACTGGTCTAGATCTATCCTCTGAGACAGATCTGAAAGGTCTCCATTCCATTGTCTGAGCATGCATAGTTGCAGAGTTCTCAAATGGAATCGAGCAAAGGGAATGATGTCCATGGAAGCTACCATCAGACCAATTACCTGCATACATTGAGCCACTGATGGCCGAACAGTAGACTGTAGAGAGAGGAAAGAATTATGGATTTCCTGACCTCCGTCAGAAAGTTTTCATAGATAGGGAATCTATGATGGTCCCTAAGAAAACCAACCTTCTCCAGATTCACGTTCCATCCTTGGGAACGTAGAAAATACAACAAGGTCTCTGTATGAGAGTTTGCTTGTTGAAAAGATGGCACCTGAACCAATGTGTCGTTCAGGTAAGGCACCACTGCAATTCCCTGAGACCTAACCACTACCAAGAGAGCCCACAGAATCTTTGAGAAAATTCTGGGAGCTGTGGCAAGGCCAAATGGAAGAGCCACAAACTGAAGTGCTTGTCTAGAAAAGCGAATCTCAGGAATTTGTGATTATCCCTGTGGATGGGAACATGAAGATACGTGTCCTTCAGGTCTATGGTCATCATGAACTGACCCTCTTGGACCAAAGGAACAATGGAGCGAATGGTTTCCATTTTGAAGGACGGTACCTTGAGAAACTTGTTGAGACACTTTAGGTCCAGAATGGGTCGAAAAGTTTCCTCTTTTTTGGGAACCACAAATAGATTTGAATAGAATCCTAGACCCTGTTCCCTTACTGGAACAATCACTCCCAGGGAGGAAAGGTCATGAAAGCAGTTCAAGAATGCCTCTCTTTTTACCTGGTCTGCAGAAAACTTTGAGAGGTGAAATTTGCCCTTGGGAATAAAAGATTTTAATTCTATTTTGTAACCCTGAGATACAATGTCCATTGCCCAAGGATCTGGGATGTCTCGTATCCATACTTGACAAAACTGAGAAAGTCTGCCCCCCACTTGATTCGATACTGGACCGGGGGCAGACCGTTCATGCTGACTTAGACTCAGCTGCAGGTTTCTTTGATTGCTTCCCCTTGCTCCAAGACTAATTGGGTTTCCAAGAAGACTCGGACTGTTCCTGCTTGGAAGAGAGAAAGGAATACTTTTGACCCTTGAAGTTACAAAAGGAACGAAAATTACTTTGACGTCCTTTAGGTCTGTTCTTCTTGTCTTGTGGTAGAAAAGATAATTTTCCATCCGTAATATCAGAAATTATTTCTGCCAGACCAGGTCTAAACAAGGTTTTACCCTTGTAAGGAAGCGCCAGAAGCTTGGACATGGAGGTAACATTAGCTGACCAAGATTTTAGCCACAACACCCTGCGGACTAGGACAGTGAAGCCAGACATCTTGGCTCCCAGTCTAATGATTTGCATGTTAGCATCAGAAATAAAGGAATTGGCTAGTTTGAGAGCCTTAATCCTGTCTTGGATCTCCTCCAACTGAGTCTCTACTAAAAGTGATTCAGACAAGGTATCGTACCAATAAGATGCAGCACCTGCTACTGTGGCAATACAAACTACAGGTTGCCATTGAAGACCCTGAGGAACATACATCTTTTTCAAATAAGCCTCCAGCTTTTTGACCATGGGATCCTTAAAGGAGCAGCTATCCATTATAGGGATCATAGTTCTCTTAGCCAGAGTAGAAATAGCCCCTTCTACTTTAGGCACCATGCGACATGAATCTTTAATAGAGTCAGCAACAGGAAACATATTTTTAAAAACAGAAGACGGGGAGAAAGGTATCCCTGGCTTCTCCCATTCCTGAGAAATAATCTCCGTCACACAGTCTGGAACAGGAAAAACTTTCACAGAGGAAGGAACATCATAGTATTTATTCAGTTTACTAGATTTCTTAGGGTTGACAATGACAGAAGTATCGGAATGGTCCAAAGTTACCAAAACCTCCTATAACAGTACACAAAGGTGTTCAAGCTTAAATATGAAGTTTACTTCATCAGTGTCAGATGAATGCATTATACTGTCTGAATCTGAGATTTCATCCTCAGAAGCTACCGACGTATCCTCCTCATCAAACTTATGAGGGAGGGCAACCTGCGTAGCAGTAGGTAGAACAGAAACCTTACATTCTGAATGTCGCAGATACAGCAGAAGATACCTAAGCAGCAAACTCCTCCAGGAGGCTGAGAGGAACTGCAGGGCACTGTATGTGATGCCATTGAGGCTTGGGACATTTGAGGAGAAAGCTGTGGCTTTGGCCTCTATTTATCAAGGTCTGTCGGACCTGATCCGACAGTGCGGATCAGGTCCGACAGACCTCGCTGAATACGGCAAGCAATACACTTGCCGTATTCAGCATTGCACCAGCAGCTCACAAGAGCTGCTGGTGCAACATCGCCCCCTGCAGACTCGCGGCCAATTGGCCGCAAGCAGGGGGGTGTCCGCTGCTTGATAACTGCTGTTTCTGGTGAGCCTGCAGGAGCTGTGGACTCTCCTCATACAGAAGGAAATGAAATTATCAGGTAAGCATAATTTATTGTTTCCTTCTTAATATGAGGAGAGTCCACGGAATCATTCCTTACTGTTGGGAAAACTATACCCAAGCTCTAGAGGACACTGAATGATAACAGGAGGGGTAAAAGAGAGACAGACCCTAATCCGAGGGCACCACAGACTGCAAAACCTTTCTCCCAAAAGCCGCTTCAGTCGAAGCAAAAACGTCAAACTTGTAAAATTTAGAAAAAGTATGTAAGGAGGACCAGGTAGCCGTCTTACAAATCTGATCCATAGAGGCCTCATTCTTAGAGGCCCAAGAGAAAGCCACCGCTCTAGTGGAATGAGCCGTAATCCTCTGAGGAGGTCTATGTCCCGCTGACTCATAAGCTAAGCTGTGTCAGGTTTTTTTCCCTACTTTGTTTGCCATGTGCTGCTGGCAGCAATTTTACTCACCTCTCTTGCTGACTCTGGTGCATAGAGTGTGATGCTGCTCATTTCCTGCATGCCCTTATATGGCCAGACTGGTGTACATCATCCATGTGAGACAGGTTGTAGTCTCAGAATTGTGATGTCATCACTTATTATTTAAAGCCCCTGTTCAGTATGCTTTGCCCTTGCGTTGTCTCAGACCTGTTTGTGAGAGTTCCTGTTCCTGTGTATTACCTGGCTGTCTGACGTCCCTCCTGGTTCCTGATCCTTGGCTTGTTCCTGTCTCTGCTGTTCTCCTTATTCCTGATTCCGGCTCGTCTGACTACTCGCTTTGGCTCCTGACTCGGCTCGTCTGATTACCAGTTCTGGTTTTGTCTCCTGGCATGTTGACTTGTGGACTTTTTATTATTTTTTGCTATTAATAAAGGTGTGATTATTTTTGCACTTCTCGTCTCAGTCTGATTCCTGGCACCCTAACATTACGCAAGGGCCATGAATCCTGATGGTGCTAATAATCCGCCTTTACCTACCATCATTTCCAGGATGGATGAACAGGATCACCACTTGGATCAATTTGCACTAGCCCTGCAAACCCTGCTGACTCGCACTGCACATTTGGACCAAAGTATTTCGCAAGTTATGGCTGCTCCTGAGCATGTCCGGTTCTGCACCTCTTCCTCAGCGATATGGAGGTGATCCTATTCACTGCAGAGGGTTTTTGAACCAGGTGGGCATTTAATTTGAGATGTTACCTCAGGCGTTTCCCTCTGACAGAGCTAAGGTGGGATTTCTCATCTCGTTACTCTCTGACACAGCTCTTGCCTGGGCCAATCCCATGTAGGAGACTAATAAACCTGTTATTTCAAATTACCCTGAATTTGTGGCCTCCTTTCGAAGGGCATTTGATGTTCCGGCTCGCTCCTCCTTGGCTGCTAAAAGACTCATGTCCATTCAGCAAGGTACGAGATCTGTTGCTCAGTATGCCATTGAGTTCCGTACGCTTGCCGCAGAAATAGGTTGGAAAAATGAAGCCCTTGTTGCCGCCTTCTTTCATGGGCTCTCTGATGCGATTACAGAGGAAGTTGCTGACAGATTTACCAGAGGATCTCGAGGCTTTGGTGTCTTTTTTGATCAGACTCAGAGAGGCCCTCTTTCAAGGAGCGCTTGTGGAAGCCTCCTGTTCCGTTGTCTCCTACGTGTTCGTTCCCACCCATGCCTCCCTCTCCTCCCATGCCTCCTGGTCCCGAGTCACCAGGTACTGCTGATCCGATGCAGTTGGGATTCACGTGTTTCTCTGCGGCGGAAAGGGCTTTTAGGAGGAGGGAGGGGCTCTGCCTCTATTGTGGGTTACAGGGCCACTTTTCGAAGTCTTGTCCTACACGGCCGGAAAAACGCTCACACCTAAGGTCCTGTTGGGGGAAGACCTTGGGTGGTTTATCCTCGTCCCCGGAACCGCTAAAGGAGAAACCTTTGGTCACAGTTGTCCTTTCCTGGGTGGACTCCTCCATAGTCACCCAGGCTCTTGTTGACTCCGGTGCTGCAGGCTATTTCATTGACAGTGCTTTTGCATCAAAGAACTCCATTCCTGTTTTGCCTCGGTCCGTTCCGCTTGCTATTGAGGCCATTTATGGCAGGCCTCTTCAGCCCGCACTCGTTACTCACGAGACCGCTCTGTTATCCATGGCTGTTGGGGCTCCACCATTTTGAAACCCTCCAGTTCCAGGTGATAAATACTCCACATTTTCGGTTGTTCTGGGTTATCCCTGGCTCCAAATGCCCAATCCCAGTCTCGACTGGCGCAGGTCCGAAATTTTGTCAGGGTCTCTGCAATGTATTTTTACTTGTCTTCGGAAACCAGTTAAAGTCTTGTGCACTTCTTCGGTATCTCAATTGTCAGAGGAGAACCGAGAGTTCCTAGACATTTTTGACAAGGTGCTTGCCGGTATGTTGCCTCCTCACCGGTCTTACGATTGTGCCATAGACCTGCAACCCAGAGCCATTCCTCCTCAGGGCCAGGTTTACCCTCTGTCTGTTGCGGAGAATTGTGCTATGGAGGAGTATGTTGCCGCTGCTCTGTCGCAGGGGATAATCCGCAAATCCTACTCTCCTGCAGGGGCTGGCTTCTTCTTTGTGAAGAAAAAGGGTGGAGATTTAAGACCATGCATAGGGGTCTTAAGCGTCTTACCATTAAGAATGCTTACCCTATTCCGCTTATTACGGAACTCTTTGACCGCCTCAAGGGAGCTACGGTCTAAACTTGATTTGAGAGGAGCGTACAATCTCGTTAGGATTAAGGAGGGCCACGAATAGAAAACAGCATTTAACACCAGGAGCGGACATTATGAGTATCTTGTAATGCTCTTTGGCCTATGTAATGCTCCTGCTGTTTTCCAGGAATTTATTAATAATGTCCTACGAGATATGTTGCAACAGTATGTTGTGGTGTATTTAGACGACATCCTCATACACTCACCCATGCTTGAGGGGATTATGGACAGGGAAGTAACACAAGCTTTGCTGTGATATTCCCACTAGTAATTGGAATGACTTTGTGGACTCTCCATATCTTAGGAAAGAAATTGCAATTTTTGTGCAGCCACAAATCAGCAGCTAGCTCCCAGTAATGCATGGTTGCTCCTGAGCCTACCTAGATATGCTTTTCAACTAATGATACCAAGAGAATGAAGCAATTTAGATAATAGAAGCAAATTGAAAAGTTGTTTAAAATCACATGTTGTATCTGAATCATGAAAGAAAAATTTAGGGTTGCATGTCCCTTTAAGAAAGCTGCGTCATAAATGGAAAACATATATCTGGCAGTTATTGGTCACATCACTAGGAGGAGTAGGGCTGAACCCAAAGAGTATAGAATGTCTACAGCTGAGATCAGATACTTTGTTTCATCACAATCCTTTGCCATCTGTTGGTTACACAATCCTCATGAGCCCTGATTATATTTCAGCAGCTGATAGAGGTCAGTGACTGAGTTGTGCTCTATGTTTTAATTCATGCTGTTTGGGAATAAAGGAAATCTTGATTTCTGTCTTTATGGTACTTTATATATGTTGCCGAGAGATGAAATTATGCATGAAATTAAAACAGATGTTGATTTAGCTTCCCTTCATGCAGTGACATTTGGTGACATTTTGTGAATATATAAACTGTGACGTTACTTTACTTATTTCAGACATCCCAACCTGCAAAAACTAATTTCAGGGAGGTGCCCCCACTCTGCGCCCCTCACTATACTACCTCACTGCATGCCAACCTCACTATAGTACCTCACTGTACTACCTCTGTATAGTACCTCACTGTACCATTTCTATATAGTACCTCACTGTACCAACTACCTACAGTACCTCACTGTACCACCTCACTATAGTACCTCACTGTACCACCTCACTATAGTACCTCAATGTACCACCTCTGTGTAGTACCTCACTGTACCACCTCTGTGTAGTACCTCACTGTACCACCTCACTATTGTACCCCCCAGCTCCTCCAACCCCAATTCAGAATTCCTCAGTGCTCTGATTATGAAATAGTTGAAAATGTTATCACATGATAGAGGTATGGGAGTCTGCACAATTTAGAGGTATGGGAGTCTGCACAATATAGAGGTATGGGAGTCTGTACATCTCACCTATATATATCAGGTCTGCTGCTATGTCTCGCACTGCACTAGAGTAGAGATCAGGAAGGGGGGGGGGAAGTCTAGAGAGGAATGCAGTAACTATTTACTTTGAGCTCTAACGGAACAGTGACACCTAGAGGTAGAAATGAAAAGTGCAGGCACAAATTTGATTTTCTCTGGCACCGCTATTTCCGGGAGATTGTGTTTCATTTGCAGGTGTCAGGGAGCAGCTTTTTCAATGCAATAGACTCCCTGATCTTCCGGGAGAGTTGGGATGTCTGTTATTTGGTTTTATTTTCTTTGAGAAATTATTAATGTTGGCTTTTATTTTGCTCTCTATAATACTTTTAATAAGTAAACAGAAACACTTGCAGCTCCATAATCTGAATTCGTTTTTTTTGTACCAGGTGGTAAAGGCTTCTCAAAAATGTAGACAAATGGCGGGAATAGAAGTAACATGCACAATATAGAGGTATGGGAGTCTGCACAATATAGAGGTATGGGAGTCTGTACATCTCACCTATATATATCAGGTCTGCTGCTATGTCTCGCACTGCACTAGAGTAGAGATCAGGAAGGGGGGGGGAAAAGTCTAGAGAGGAATGCAGTAACTATTTACTTTGAGCTCTAACGGAACAGTGACACCTAGAGGTAGAAATGAAAAGTGCAGGCACAAATTTGATTTTCTCTGGCACCGCTATTTCCGGAAGATTGTGTTTCATTTGCAGGTGTCAGGGAGCAGCTTTTTCAATGCAATAGACTCCCTGACCTTCCGGGAGAGTTGGGATGTCTGTTATTTGGTTTTATTTTCTTTGAGAAATTATTAATGTTGGCTTTTATTTTGCTCTCTATAATACTTTTAATAAGTAAACAGAAACACTTGCAGCTCCATAATCTGAATTCGTTTTTTTTGTACCAGGTGGTAAAGGCTTCTCAGTACATAGTGATATTACTGACTTTAGTCAAAGTGACCCTGTACTGTTTTCTGAACATTGATACTGAATGGTTAGCACTGCAGTGTTTGTTAGTGATCTGGGAGCAACTACTTGTGGTAAATAATCTGCTGAGATCACAATTTATGAAAGGGGAGATTGGGACAAACCTCCTGAGTCCCCTGCCTGATGGCTGCTTTTTAGGATATTTTGGTTACTATAGTATATCAGAATAGTTTCTTCTTCTGTTTTTGTCATGTGTCTAGCCTGAACAAACAGTAATAAAATGTAGACAAATGGCGGGAATAGAAGTAACATGTCCCTTTAAAGGGTCATGAAACCCCAGTTTTTTTCTTTCATGATTCAGATGGGGCAAACAGTTCTAAATAACTTTCAAATTTACTTATATTATCTAATTTGCTTCATTCTCATGGTAACTTTTGATGAAAAGAATCCAAGATAGTGGCAGCATAAACAGTACTTTATTTAGCACAACAAAACAGCAGGCGGCGTTTCGGGAAAAAACTCCCTTAGTCATGCATGACTAAGGGAGTTCCTGAAACATCGCCTGCTGTTTTGTTGTGCTAAATAAAATACTGTTTATGCTGCTACTATCCTGGATTCTTTTCATCAAAAGTTACCATGAGAATGAAGCAAATTAGATAATAGTCTTGGATAGGGGCGGCGTTGCACCAGCAGCTCTTGTGAACTGCAGGTGCAATGCTGAATTGCAATGCGTATTGCTCTCTGCATTCAGCGATGTCTGTCGGACCTGATCCACACTGTCGGATCAGGTCCGACAGACATTTGATAAATAGGCCTCTAAATATTTAGATTTTTCCTATTTTATTTCCCTATTTATTTTATATCTGTAACCATAACTGTATTTCCTGTACTGTCACTCTTCCTATCACACCTTCCAGGCAGGTTGATTGCAAGCTTATGTGGTTAGTGAGACGTTATAGTATTTTATCTGACATACACTGACTAAACTGGGTTTTGAAGGGTTAGGTAAATTAAGGTAAGTATCATGGACTGTGTTTCTGTGGGTTAAGATTTTTTTCTGTTAAATATTATTGTTGGGTGGAATATGAGATAAACTACAAGTAACATGGAAGTTCATGAGGTTATACAAGGATACTCGCTATACAAGTATGCTCATTAGGGCTAGATTTATCAACAGCTTGTTATGGCTGGTTACGTTTATAATCTGCTCTCTATCATACTACTGTGTTCTGTGCACTTGGTTTTGTATACTGGTATTTTGCAGAGCAGTGACTCATTTCTGATGCATACATAAAATAAAAACTTAAAGGGACATGAAAACCACATTTTTTTTCTTTTACTATTCAGATAGAACATACATTTTTTAATAACTTTCCAATTTACTTCTATCCCCTTAAAGACCACAGCACTTTTCCATTTTCTGACCGTTTGGGACCAAGGCTATTTTTACATTTCTGCGGTGTTTGTTTCTAAAGATACCATTATTTTCATCATATCTTATAATTAACAATAAAAAATATTATAAAATATGATGAGAAAATTGAAAAAAAAACACACTTTTTCTGACCCTCAAAATCTGTTACACATCTACAACCACCAAAAAACACCCATGCTAAATAGTTTCCAAATTTTGTCCTGAGTTTAGAAATAATCAATGTTTACATGTTCTTTGAAATTGATCTAGGCCCATTATGGTATATTTCATGCCACCATTTCACCGCCAAATTCGATCAAATAAAAAAAATTGTTCACTTTTTCACTAACTTTGGGTTTCTCACTGAAATTATTTACAAACAGCTTGTTCAATTATGGCACAAATGGTTGTAAATGCTTCTCTGGGATCCCCTTTGTTCACAAATAGCAGAACTGTATGGCTTTGACATTGCTTTTTGGTAATTATAAGGCCACTAAATGCCACTGCGCACCACACTTGTATTATGCCCAGCAGTGACGGGGTTAATTAGGTAGCTTGTAGGGAGCTTGAAGGGTTAATTTTAGCTTTAGTGTAGAGATCAGCCTTCCACCCGACACATCCCACCCCCTGATCCCTCCCAAACAACTCTCTTCCCTCCCCCACCCCACAATTGTCCCCACCATCTTAAGTACTGGCAGAAAGTCTGCCAGTACTAAAATAAAAGGCTTTTTTAATTTATATATTTTTAATTAAAAACAATATATATATATATATATATATATATATATATTCTGCTGTGAAGTATCCCCCACTAGCCCCCAACCTCCCTGATCCCCCCCAAAGAGCTCTCTAACCCTCCCCCCACTAACTATTTGATACCATTTTGGGTACTGGCAGCAGTCTGCCAGTACCCACTTTGCAAACTAATGTGGCTTTTTTAAATAAAACTTACTTTTTCTGTAGTGCAGCTGCCCCCCTTCCATACCCTACCCCCCCAGATCCCTTTTGAATTCCCCCCCCCACTCCTCTGCCACCCACCACCCTCCCCCACCACTTAACATTTTTTGAATAGATCGCGGGCGCGCGCACCCACACCTGACAGCCATTTCCCCACTGCTTTGCCAGCGATGGCTCCCACCCACTAACGATCAGCACCATCGCTGGACGATGCAGAGAGGGTCAAAGAGCGTCGATGCAGCATCTGATGCTTAATTAATCAACCCCAAAATGTCACCATCTCAGAATCTTCCCTTTACTTAATAAGCACTAATCACCTTTACCCGTACAGATCTTCTGTTATCTCAACTTACTCTGTACCAGTTATCTGCGTTATCTGCAGATTCAGTTTTTATATTACATGATCTAGTTTTTATAACTTTACCATTAAACAGTTTTGGCCAGATTACGAGTGGAGCGCAAATGAATGCTTCCGCTAGAGCATTAATTGCGCTGTAAGTAAGCTTTTTGCACACATCGGTTTGTGCTCGTATTATGAGTTGAAAGTAAACAGTTTTCATTCTCGCGCTAACCCGACAAAAACAAAAAGGCGAATTTAGAATATCTTGTGTGCTTTCACGTATTCTCCCATAAAAGTCAATGGAGAAAAAAAAAGTGGAAAAAACTGGAAGTGGAAAAAATTACTTTTGGGAAATACAGAACTTGGCCACCAGGAGGAGGCAAAGACACCCCAGCCAAAGGCTTAAATACCTTCCCCACTTCCCTCATCCCCCAGTCATTCTGCTGTGGGAACAATGAACAGTAGGAGAAATATTACGGTCAAAAAGGTGCCAGAAGAATAAAAACAATAATTATGGCCTCCCCACATAAAAAAACCCGGAGGGGGGGGGGGGGCTGTGAACTCTCACCGTCTGAAGAAAAGAAAATTATCAGGTAAGCATAATTTAAGTTTTTCTTCATAAATGGGAGAGTCCATAGCTGCATTCATTACTTTCGGGAAAACAATACCCAAACTATAGAGGACCGCTCAGAATCATTAGACTCGACCGAGCCCAAGAGCCACTGAGGAGACGAAATCCCGCAGGCTCTCAGCCCACAAATAAACTCACCCCCAACCAGAAGGAGAGGAAACATCCACAGTCTCCCTGAAAGGAAGAAAAAAAGGACTCAGACAAGGAAGTCCACAAGGACCCCCAGGACACACAGGAACTACAGCAATAAAGAAAAAAAACCCCAAGAGAACTCCACAAGAGTAAACAAGAATAATACAGGGCAAAACCAACAAAAAAAACCACTGAACTAGCAGAGCAAAGGGAGAAAAATTCCAGACCCCCATCTGAATGGAGTCCAAGGGACCAAAGAAAAGCCCTGAAACTAAAGAGAGAAAGGAAGAACCAATCCTCTACGCAGAGTGCTAGCTCGCACCCTGGATAGAGCAATCGAAAGACAAACCGTCCCCGGGAGCCGCAAAAAAACAGCATCAGAATAACTGAATACGCTCCGTAGAAGCCCCAGACTTCCTGCAGCAAAGAGTTTAAGCGAACACAAGTCCCCAACCCGAGCTAATCAAGCTAGAAGCTGCACAGGACTGTCTATAGAAAAGACAATCTTGCAAATCAACACATTCTCAAGAAAGGCAGGATAGGGAGAATAGAACCCAGAACCCATAGAGAAAAAAAACTATCTGCCGATGGAAGGATCCACCCCCAAAATGCCCACCTAAGGAAGGCTCACAAGATCTAACTCTGATACGCAGTCAAAGATCAACAGATCAGACAGATCCCTAACCCTCACTCCGGGCAATGGACCAAGCACAAATCGACTGGCAATGTCCGAAAAGACAAAGGAATGGAAATTCCCTACACCAAGACCTTCAGGAAGGAAAGGGGAGGGATCCAGCCCCCCCAAAAGAGCTTGGGTTCCAGAACCCAGACGCAGCTCTCTTCCCAAGACTAAGGACACTCCCAAAGAAGACCCTCTACAATAATGGCATGTCACAAGAAACCAGCTCTACACCTGGCAACCTGCCCGCAAGGCAGAAGGGACAACCCCACTAAACAGAGGGAGAAAAGAACCCAAGGAAGGGTAAATGAAAAAACAGCTCACCCCATACAGCTATGGAGTGGAAAGCTGAATAAGGACCCAAAGGGTCAAAAACCGAATGAAGGAACCATCCGGCCACCACTGCCGGCCCAGCAGAATATCCAAATCTCAAAGAAGAGGAAGAAAAATCCTCCCATAGCAACATAAGATGTCCCCGCACTTAGAAACTGGGCCATCCAGAACCAGTCTGAAGGGATCTGGATACAGAACCAAACTGTCCAGTCAAAGACAAGGAACAAAAATTAATATCCCCTGAGGAACCCCCAAGTTACCTCAATTGGAACAGACCTTGCAATCTCAGCAAGGATAATTGTAGGCCATACATAATGAAGAGTACATAGCCACAGCTGGATTTGAACTCTTGACTTTCAGCTTTCAAGAAGCAAAGTTCACCTCTAAGCAATCATGGGACATCATATCCAAGGTACCCTGGACACTGAATTCTCACGTAGTAGCCCAGATACAGAGTGTGATAAAGACACCCACAGAAGGATACAAACTCCCCACCAAAAAAGGTGCTAGGCAATGAAGAACGCCCCAGCTACCCTGGTAGGCCTCCAAAGGCTCTAGGGACGACACCCACTAAGTCCAAAGACTAGGGCAAAAAGTACAAGAGAACAAAGCTCAAACCTAGAAAACTGGATTGAGCAGATAACCAAAATCTCCAAGATCCAACCAGGATCATCTTCCCATAAGCCCCTACAGCTCGAGGAACATACGATGAACAAGCATCGTAACCCCTGGCAGAGGAAAATCCAAAACGCCCAAGCAGGGGCGTACTCAGGGGAAAAAGTAGACAACATAATCTGCAAAGCTCCAAAAATATGGGAGCAGATGAATCCCGGAAGAAGCAGAAACCCCAAAAAGGCCCAAACTTCCTGAAACAGATGACCAGAAGGCCAGCCCCAAGGAAAAGGGATGAAAAGCCCACACCACCTCGACCCAAAGGAAAAGATACCGTCATCAAGGAAAACAAGGAAATCCTCAAAAGAGGAGACGAGTAGACGCCACCGGCACCATGGATTTCCATTGAAAACCCCGAACCCCCGACTCACTCTGGGAAGGAGAAAAAACTCTAGCACCTGAAGAAAACAGGAGCCGACAGAGTACACCGTAGCAGGATCCGAACCTCGGAAGCCCCACTAAACATGGATAGGACAAGCAGGACTGGGCACAATCCCCTCTGATGCCCCCAGAAGAATAAACGAGGACAGGCCTGGCGTCTATAAAAACTATAACTTGTAACAGGAACTAGAAAACAAAACTCAAAATCCAAAGTGCGCCACTCGGCACCCCAACCGGACCAGCCAAGCATAACGGGCACCACGTGGCTGATATAGGCCCCTAGAGACAGAAACTAGTAACAAACCAAGACCAGCCTGATTACGTAGGGCACCCAAGTACTGTCCAAGGCCACTGAAAGTCGCAACCCGCAAGGCATAGACAATTTAAACAAACGACAGACATAACATGTCTTAACCTTTCATATAACTTCCGCAGAAGTGCCAATGCGACCACAAAATCGCTAGTATTAAATTCCAGAGAAGAAAATATTTCCAAAGGAAAAACTTATAACAACATGAGCTACAATATTAAAAAGTATATATACGTATTTACAATAGAGGTGATAAATAAAAATGTACAAATCCTTAAAGGGACAGTATACACTCATTTTCATATAACTGCATGTAATAGACACTACTATAAAGAACAAGATGCCCAGATACTGATATAAAAATCCAGTATAGAACTGTTTAAAGACTTACTTAGAAGCTTTCAGTTTAGCTCTGTTGAAAAGGTAGTTGGAAAGCCCATTGCAAGTGGGAAATAAGACACTCCCCCCTCCCCCTTCTTTTGCATATGAAAAGAGCCTTTACACAAAGAGGAGCAAGCTGGAGAAGGTAGCTGACGGTATTCACATAAAACTTTGGGGCTTGGTTAGGAGTCTGAAAATCAGAGCAATGTTATTTAAAAATAAGCAAAACTATAAATTTTTTTAAAAATAAAACTTTATGGGCAATATAAATAGATCATCTACAAAACCTATATGCAAAGAAAAAATGAGTGTATAATGTCCCTTTAAGTTCACCTATGAACATAGCCATACTAATATAACATTTTTAGACCTTTGTATAGAGATAGAAAATGGTAAAATTGAAACCTCCACCTATTTTATAAAAGCCAACTGAAACAATTATATTTACAAATCAAGCTGCCACCATCATACTTGGAAATCTAATATACCAAAGGGGCAACTATTAAGAGTTAAGAAAAATTGCTCAAAGGCAGAAAAGTCGAATCTTTTGAAAAATAGATTTTTGGAAAGAGGATATTTAGAAGATGTGTTGGAGAATACTATTAAGACTGTCAATACGATTGACAGAGACTCTATTTTGAGCTATAAAAACAAAAATAAGAATAAACGAAGTGAGAATTAAAAACCGTATTCTAATTAAGCGTATAGTTAAGAATAATTGGCACCTACTAAAACAAGATAACATAACATAATAGGTGAGTACATCTGAAAACCTCAAATCAATGCTAGCACCAAGTTTACAAAAAACAGAAACAAAGTTATTTGAGACTAATATTAAAGTGGAGAGTCTAAAAGTTTTTTTCCCCTGTGGCTGGTGTAAAGCCTGTCAGCATGGTGTTAAGGGTGACACATTCAAGTCAAATATTAGCGAAAAGGTTTTCAAGCTCAACGATATTATTCACTGTCAAGACAAGGGGGTAATCTACCTGATAGAATGTGGTTGTGGCCTCCAATATGTCGGACAGACAATATGGATTGTCAAAGACAGGATTAGGGAACACATACTAGCCATTAAACATAATAGGGACAATGTTCCACTATATAATCATTTTCAAGACAAACATGGAGGCAAAAATGCAAGTCTCAAATATATGGCCATATGTAAAGTACCAAAACAATGGAGATTATAGCAATAGATTATTACAGACCGAGGCGAAATGGATCTTTTACTTAGATAGTATACATCCACAGGGCCTTCATGCAGAATTTGAAGTCTTCCATCTTTTTAATTAAATACTGTTTTTACTAACTACAAAACTTTAGCCTCTGTAATTTAATTTAATAGAACCTCCCCCAGCTTAGTCTACATGATTGAATGTTATATTTTATATTTAAAATTTTAAAATTTTAAATTTCGTGAATTACATTTTAAATTTCATTAAGTGTATTTTATGAAATATGTTTTTATAGCTGTACCATCCTCATTATTACTATTATTCTTATTTTTCACTTTTTAATATTATTTTTATTATGTTTCACTATGCCTTAACGTTATCTATGTTTATAATGTTCTCTCTTTATAAAAATCTTTTTATAATGATTTTTATTATGGTTTTGAATAGGACTTATTTTTAATGATATCTATGTATATGAAATATATCTGTATATTTTATTATTTTTTGCTACAATTATATCTATATTTTATTGCCACAATTGTATTATTTTTATTTTTTTGCATTGTATTAATTTTTATACTATATTAACTTTTAAGTTCATTAATTGTTATAATTGATATCTATTTATATTGTTCCTATTCTAATATAAAGCCATTGCTTTAGAGGCACATATACTCTTTCCATCGATAAAGAGAATCCCTAATATTAGATCTTTATCCATTTGAGATTTTTTTAATATTATAGATTCGAGCATATTATTAATAATACACACTAGTTCTTAAGATATATTAATGTTCCCATTTAGCTATCACTTATAACAACTACATATCCCAGAATTTCAATATGACACAACCCGATCCGGAAATGACGCGCATCCGCTAAACCGGAAGTGATGCATAATCCGCAAGTGACGTAACTGTCACGTACCAATCCACGGATCAATGGTCTATATGCTTTTGTTACATTTAGTGAGAAAGATTATTATGAGTAATTCATAAAGGTGTGTTATTTTTTATTTTTGTTTCTGAAAATTAACTATGAGGGGAAATTGACTTTTAACAATGTGACCAATACCAGAAATGACCTATCGATAAAGACGAATGGTCACCATTTTGTTTAAGGGCATCATAGGGCTTCTATGATAAATATACTGGCAATTTGTGGCCGGAAACTACGCCTATTCCTATTGGTCACTATAGGCTATTTAAGCCATGTTACAACTAGCAGTTGACATCTTTAAAAAGGCCCAGTTTAGGGGCTGAAACGAGTCGATATACACGTTAAAAGTAGTCACTGCTCGAGTTTATTATAGGGTAAGCCTATTTCCAATTGAATTTATATTCCAATTAGCGTTATTGCACTATGTGATTTTTGTTTTCACAAGTATCACTTTCATTGGATCTCACTGGATTTTTTTAATTCATTTTTGGTTTATTTTTATTTTAATTATTTTTTTTTCTGCAAATTTGGACACTTTTTTTTATCTATATTAGGATCACATTTTTCATCCACTTCAGGATTTCACTTTTCATATAGGACATTTGTTAAGGATATCACACAGGACTTTTCATATAGGATATCTGATAGGGATATCATCACTTATTTATTAAGACAATTTCCATCACTTGGGACTTTATGTATCATTACAGTTTTTGAATTGGCTGTGTCCTCCATTACCGGAGGGCAACTTACTATATTGTTTTTAATATTTTTATAGGGTACACTAATCTATATGTTATTAAATGTATATTTAATCTGATTATTTAATTTAATTTGTTAATCTGATACTTTAGCCTTGGTTGGCGCTACCTTTTTTATAATCTATAATTTATAACAACATGAGCTTTCAAAAATAAATAAAATTACATCCTAACCGGATCCAAATAAAAGAGGGCAATGCCCAGAAGAACGGACACACTGACAGGACCAGCCGGTCAGAGATTCAATTCCTCCAAAGCTCAGAACTGGAAGAAGATACTTAAAAGAAATATATGACAAGAAGATTGCTTCACCTTGCTTGCCGCCTAGAACGGAAGACCGAGGATCCACCAACCCATTAGGCCTGGAATCCTCTAGCACTCCCAAATATGCCTCAACAGAACATGAAGGCGAGCCAGTCTATAATAAAAAGCAAGACTTACTAACGACCCTGGTCCGAGGATTGAACCCCTGAAGCTTCAGAGGAAATCGCTTCCCCAGAGGGCTGATCTGAACCAGACGATCCCACACCTGATGAGCCCTGGTTACTATCGATATGTCCATACAGAACCGTGCCGTAACCTCTGGAGGAAACAAGCCACCTTCTGAAGAAGAATAAACAGCATTCAGGACACCTACCTGGGTAGCAAAGGAAGGTTCTGGGGTGCACGCCTCGCGGGAAACTGAATCCCCAGGGGTGGATGGCTCAACGGACTCTAAGATCCCCGATTCTGGAAAGCAGATCACTAAAAAGTGGCATTCGGAACATAAATGATGGGCATGGATCACCCGGGCCCTTTCATATTCTTTGCAAGAAGTAGAATCTGAATCAGAGACATCCGTCTCCAAAATATCAGAATCCTCCATAACTTGGAATTATAAATATGGACAAAAAAGAAACGGCACTCTTTACAACCCCAATGGCTGGGGCACTCACCACTTCCTATGACTCAGACTCTAGTGAAACAGAATCTCTTTATCGCCACACGGTTAGGAATACGGAAATGGAGGACAGGAGCATGACCACGCCTGGTCACAAGGCATGTAGAACCTGCTATTTCCAATCTGCTGATTGTGGGTGGATCTTTTGGTCTCCGTGAATTCACTCAAATCCGGTATGATGCTCAAAAATTGAAGAGAAAGTAACGATATCCCTATATTAAGCGCTTGCGGCCATCAGCTAGCTAGAGCTTGACAAAGGCTGTTGAATAGCCGAAACGTTGCTCTTAGAAGTGATCCTTCTGACGATCCGTAGCTGGAGCTGGAGCATGGATCACAGCTGTGTGGTCAATTCAACCGATCTAAACGGAACTGCAGTTATTCCAGATGTGACAAGCAATCACTGAGTGTGGGACGCTGTTCAGAAAACTACTGAGAAGCAGGAATACACACACCCGGTGTAAGTAAAATTGGACACCTTTTGTTGGTGAACATTCTATCGCTGGTGACAAGTTGTTTCTCTTGTCTTTCGCTAGGAAATCGCTTATGTGTATATCATCTTGGAAGTCCGCTTTTTATGATGCTAGCTAGAGCAATTGTTTGAGGAGCGTTGCTTTTTTCTCCTGTGTACTAAACTGTCTCTGAAGCTCCCTTACAAATCCTTGGCATTGTGTATTTGTATGATACACATTAACGTTTGTATTTGCATTTACATTTGTATTTATATTGCATTTTATATGTTAATTTCTGTCTGAATGTTTGTATGTTTGTATATTTATGAATTAATGGATGTACTCATTTTTGCATTGCAGCCAATCATTTTATATATAGTTTTTAACCTTATATAATCTATTTTTGTGTTTTTTGATATATATCATTTTATAATAATATTAACTTCCTATAACATTAACTTTTAATTTTAGGCCATATTGTGAATAGGTTCTAAGCTCTTATTTGAGCGCCACAGATATTGGATTGTTCAGACTCCTGTCTTTCAGGAATCAGAACTATCAAATTTACCTCTAGATATTCTCTTTTTAGGTTTGTCGAAAGCACATTTTTTTCTGTTGGCTCTACCTATCACATTTGCTAGTGCAGTCCAAAACCCTTTTTTCTATTTCTTTCATGTAATTGGCAAGAGTCCATGAGCTAGTGACGTATGGGATATACAATCATACCAGGAGGGGCAAAGTTTCCCAAACCTCAAAATGCCTATAAATACACCCCTAACCACACCCACAATTTAATTTTACAAACTTTGCCTCCTATGGAGGTGGTGAAGCAAGTTTGTGCTAAGATTTCTACGTTGATATGCGCTTCTCAGCATTGTTGAAGCCAGATTCCTCTCAGAGTACAGCAAATATCAGAGGGACGTGAAGGGAGTATCACTTATTGAATACAATGATTTTCCCTAACGGGGGGTCTATTTCATAGGTTCTCTGTTATCGGTCGTAGAGATTCATCTCCTACCTCCCTTTCAGATCGACGATATACTCTCAATTTACCATTACCTCTACTGGCTATCTGCTATATGTGGATGGGTGTCTTTTGGTAAGTATGTTTTTTATTACTTAAGACACCTCAGCTATGGTTTGGCACTTTATGCATTTATATAAAGTTCTAAATATATGTATTGTACTTATATATGCCATGAGTCAGGTTCATGTATTTCCTTCTGCAGTTTCATATTTGGGGAATATAAACATTTTTTTTAAGAAATTTTTTTCTTACCTGGGGTTTAGTCTTTTTTTCAATTGACTACTTCTTGCAAATTGTGGGCGGTATTAGGCCCGCGGGTGCGTCAAATGCTAAACTTTATTGCGTCATATTTTGCACGAGAATTTTTTTGCGCGAAAAATACGTCTGACGCAACTTCGTCATTTCTGGCGTCATAGTTGACGACGAAGCCTTACACACGGTTGCATCATTAATGACGCGAGTGTGTCATTTCCGGTTATTATTGGCGCCAAAAAAGTTTTCAGTTACGTTGTGCGTCATACTTGGCGCCAAACTTTTTCATTATTTCAATACCCCATTGATGTTTGACTCTTGCCTTTTTCTCTATCAGAGGGCTATGCTATTTGCATTTTTTTCCTATTCCTGAAACTGTCATATAAGGAAATTGATAATTTTGCTTTATATGTTGTTTTTTCTTTTACATTTTGCAAGATGTCTCAATCTGATCCTGCCTCAGAAGTTTCTGCTGGAACATTGCTGCCTGACATCGGTTCTACCAAAGCTAAGTGCATTTGTTGTAAGATTGTGGAAATTATTTTGCCGAATGTCATTTGTAATAGATGTCATAATAAACTTTTACATGCAGATAGTGTGTCCATCAGTAATAGTACATTGCCAGTTGCAGTTCCTTCAACTTCTAATGTACATTATATACCTTTGAATTTTTAAGAATTTGTTTCTGATTCTATCCAGAAGGCTTTGTCTGCATTTCCACCTTCTAATAAACGTAAAAGGTCTTTTAAAACTTCTCATTCAGTTGATGAAATTTTAAATGACCAACAACATAATTTATCCTCTTCTGATGAGGATCTATCTGATACAGAAGATCATTCCTCGGACATTGACACTGACAAATCTACTTATTTAAAATAGAGTATATGCGTTCTTTATTAAAAGAAGTGTTAATTACTTTGGATATTGAGGTAACCAGTCCTCTTGACGTTCAGTCTAATAAATGTTTAAATGCTGTTTTTAAACCTCCTGTGGTTTCTCCAGGGGTTTTTCCTATTCCTGAGGCTATTTCTGATATGATTTCTAAGGAATGGAATAAGCCAGGTACTTCTTTTATTCCTTCTTCAAGGTTTAAAAAATTGTATCCTTTACCAGAAAATTCTATAGCGTTTTGGGAAAAAATCCCCAAAGTTGATGGGGCTATTTCTACTCTTGCTAAACATACCACTATTCCTATGGAAGATAGTACTTCCTTTAAGGATCCTTTAGATAGGAAGCTTGAATCTTATCTAAGGAAGGCCTATTTATATTCAACCATAAACAGTAAAAAGAGAGAAGACTACACACATAAGTCTCGTCTTAAAGTCTAGGAAAAACAGAATTTATGCTTACCTGATAAATTACTTTCTCCAACGGTGTGTCCGGTCCACGGCGTCATCCTTACTTGTGGGATATTCTCTTCCCCAACAGGAAATGGCAAAGAGCCCAGCAAAGCTGGTCACATGATCCCTCCTAGGCTCCGCCTACCCCAGTCATTCGACCGACGTACAGGAGGAAATATGCATAGGAGAAACCATATGATACCGTGGTGACTGTAGTTAGAGAAAATAATTCATCAGATTTGATTAAAAAACCAGGGCGGGCCGTGGACCGGACACACCGTTGGAGAAAGTAATTTATCAGGTAAGCATAAATTCTGTTTTCTCCAACATAGGTGTGTCCGGTCCACGGCGTCATCCTTACTTGTGGGAACCAATACCAAAGCTTTAGGACACGGATGAAGGGAGGGAGCAAATCAGGTCACCTAAATGGAAGGCACCACGGCTTGCAAAACCTTTCTCCCAAAAATAGCCTCCGAAGAAGCAAAAGTATCAAATTTGTAAAATTTGGCAAAAGTGTGCAGTGAAGACCAAGTCGCTGCCTTACATATCTGGTCAACAGAAGCCTCGTTCTTGAAGGCCCATGTGGAAGCCACAGCCCTAGTGGAGTGAGCTGTGATTCTTTCAGGAGGCTGCCGTCCGGCAGTCTCATAAGCCAATCGGATAATGCTTTTAAGCCAAAAAGAAAGAGAGGTAGAAGTTGCTTTTTGACCTCTCCTTTAACCAGAATAAACAGCAAACAAAGAAGATGTTTGTCTGAAATCTTTAGTAGCCTCTAAATAGAATTTTAGAGCACGGACTACGTCCAAATTGTGTAACAAACGCTCCTTCTTTGAAACTGGATTCGGACACAAAGAAGGTACAACTATCTCCTGGTTAATATTTTTGTTGGAAACAACTTTCGGAAGAAAACCAGGCTTAGTACGCAAAACCACCTTATCTGCATGGAACACCAGATAGGGCGGAGAACACTGCAGAGCAGATAACTCTGAAACTCTTCTAGCAGAAGAAATTGCAACTAAAAACAAAACTTTCCAAGATAATAACTTAATATCTACGGAATGTAAGGGTTCAAACGGAACCCCTTGAAGAACTGAAAGAACTAGATTTAGACTCCAGGGAGGAGTCAAAGGTCTGTAAACAGGCTTGATTCTAACCAGAGCCTGAACAAACGCTTGAACGTCTGGCACAGCTGCCAGCCTTTTGTGAAGTAAAACAGATAAAGCAGAGATCTGTCCCTTCAGAGAACTTGCAGATAATCCTTTCTCCAAACCTTCTTGTAGAAAGGATAGAATCTTAGGAATTTTTATCTTGTTCCATGGGAATCCTTTAGATTCACACCAACAGATATATTTTTTCCATATTTTATGGTAAATTTTTCTAGTTACAGGCTTTCTAGCCTGAATCAGAATATCTATTACAGAATCTGAAAACCCACGCTTTAAAATCAAGCGTTCAATCTTCAAGCCGTCAGTTGGAGGGAAACCAGATTCGGATGTTTGAATGGACCTTGAACAAGAAGGTCCTGTCTCAAAGGTAGCTTCCATGGTGGAGCCGATGACATATTCACCAGGTCTGCATACCAAGTCCTGCGTGGCCACGCAGGAGCTATCAGGATCACCGAAGCCCTCTCCTGATTGATCCTGGCTACCAGCCTGGGAATGAGAGGAAACGGTGGGAATACATAAGCTAGGTTGAAGGTCCAAGGTGCTACTAGTGCATCTACTAGAGTCGCCTTGGGATCCCTGGATCTGGACCCGTAGCAAGGAACCTTGAAGTTCTGACGAGAGGCCATCAGATCCATGTCTGGAATGCCCCATAATTGAGTTATTTGGGCAAAGATTTCCGGATGGAGTTCCCACTCCCCCGGATGGAATGTCTGACGACTCAGAAAATCCGCTTCCCAATTTTCCACTCCTGGGATGTGGATCGCAGACAAGTGGCAGGAGTGATCCTCCGCCCATTGAATTATCTTGGTCACTTCCTCCATCGCCAGGGAACTCCTTGTTCCCCCCTGATGGTTGATATATGCAACAGTCGTCATGTTGTCTGATTGAAACCTTATGAATCTGGCCTTTGCTAGTTGAGGCCAAGCTTTGAGGGCATTGAATATCGCTCTCAGTTCCAGAATGTTTATCGGGAGAAGAGATTCTTCCCGAGACCATAGACCCTGAGCTTTCAGGGGTTCCCAGACCGTGCCCCAGCCCACCAGACTGGCGTCGGTCGTGACAATGACCCACTCTGGTCTGCGGAAGCTCATTCCCTGTGACAGGTTGTCCAGGATCAGCCACCAACGGAGTGAATCTCTGGTCTTTTGATCTACTTGAATCGTCGGAGACAAGTCTGTATAATCCCCATTCCACTGTCTGAGCATGCACAGTTGTAATGGTCTTAGATGAATTCGTGCAAAAGGAACTATGTCCATTGCTGCAACCATCAATCCTATTACTTCCATGCACTGCGCTATGGAAGGACGAAGAACAGAATGAAGTACTTGACAAGAGCTTAGAATTTTTGATTTTCTGACCTCTGTCAGAAAAATCCTCATTTCTAAGGAATCTATTATTGTTCCCAAGAAGGGAACTCTTGTTGACGGGGACAGAGAACTTTTTTCTTTGTTCACTTTCCATCCGTGAGATCTGAGAAAGGCTAGGACGATGTCCGTATGAGCCTTTGCTTGTGACAGGGACGACGCTTGAATCAGGATGTCGTCCAAGTAAGGTACTACTGCAATGCCCCTTGGTCTTAGAACCGCTAGAAGGGACCCTAGTACCTTTGTGAAAATTCTCGGAGCAGTGGCTAATCCGAATGGAAGTGCCACAAACTGGTAATGCTTGTCCAGAAAAGCGAACCTTAGGAACTGATGATGTTCCTTGTGGATAGGAATATGTAGGTACGCATCCTTTAAATCCACCGTGGTCATAAATTGACCTTCCTGGATGGTGGGAAGGATCGTTCGAATGGTTTCCATCTTGAACGATGGAACCCTGAGAAATTTGTTTAGGATCTTGAGATCTAAAATTGGTCTGAATGTTCCCTCTTTTTTGGGAACTATGAACAGGTTGGAGTAAAACCCCATCCCTTGTTCTCCTATTGGAACTGGATGAATTACTCCCATCTTTAACAGGTCTTCTACACAATGTAAGAATGTCTGTCTTTTTATTTGGTTTGAAGATAATTGAGACCTGTGGAACCTTCCCCTTGGGGGTAGTTCCTTGAATTCTAGGAGATAACCTTGAGAAATTATTTCTAGTGCCCAAGGATCCTGAACATCTCTTGCCCAAGCCTGAGCAAAGAGAGAAAGTCTGCCCCCCACCAGATCCGGTCCCGGATCGGGGGCCATCCCTTCATGCTGTTTTGGTAGCAGTGGCAGGCTTCTTGGCCTGCTTACCCTTGTTCCAGCCTTGCATCGGTCTCCAGGCTGGTTTGGGTTGTGAAGTATTACCCTCTTGCTTAGAGGATGTAGAATTAGAGGCTGGTCCGTTTCTGCGAAAGGGACGAAAATTAGGCTTATTTTTAGCCTTAAAAGACCTATCCTGAGGGAGGGCGTGGCCCTTTCCCCCGGTGATGTCTGAAATAAGCTCTTTCAAATCAGGACCAAACAGTGTTTTACCCTTGAAATGGATGTTAAGCAATTTTGTCTTGGAAGACACATCCGCTGACCAAGACTTTAGCCAAAGCGCTCTGCGCGCCACGATAGCAAACCCTGAATTTTTCGCCGCTAATCTAGCTAATTGCAAAGCGGCATCTAAAATAAAAGAGTTAGCCAATTTAAGTGCTTGAACTCTGTCCATAACCTCCTCATACGAAGATTCTTTATTGAGCGACTTTTCTAGTTCTTCGAACCAGAAACACGCTGCCGTAGTGACAGGAACAATGCATGAAATTGGTTGTAGAAGGTAACCTTGCTGAACAAACATCTTTTTAAGCAAACCCTCTAATTTTTTATCCATAGGATCTTTGAAAGCACAACTATCTTCTATAGGAATAGTAGTGCGTTTGTTTAGAGTAGAAACCTCCCCCTCGACCTTGGGGACTGTCTGCCATAAGTCCTTTCTGGGGTCGACTATAGGAAATAATTTTTTAAATATAGGGGGAGGAACAAAAGGTATGCCGGGCCTTTCCCACTCCTTATTTACTATGTCCGCCACCCGCTTGGGTATAGGAAAAGCATCGGGGGGCACCGGAACCTCTAGGAACTTGTCCATCTTACATAATTTCTCTGGAATGACCAAATTGTCACAATCATCCAGAGTAGATAATACCTCCTTAAGCAGTGCGCGGAGATGTTCTAATTTAAATTTAAAAGTTACAACATCAGGTTCAGCTTGTTGAGAAATTTTTCCTGAATCTGAAATTTCTCCCTCAGACAAAACCTCCCTCCTGGCCCCTTCAGATTGGTGTGAGGGTATGTCAGAACAGTTATCATCAGCGTCCTCTTGCTCTTCAGTGTTTAAAACAGAGCAATCGCGCTTTCTCTGATAAGTAGGCATTTTGGATAAAATGTTTGCAATAGAATTATCCATTACAGCCGTTAATTGTTGCATGGTAATAAGTATTGGCGCACTAGATGTACTAGGGGCCTCTTGTGTGGGCAAAACTGGTGTAGACACAGAAGGGGATGATGCAGTATCATGCTTACTCCCCTCATTTGAGGAATCATCTTGGGCAATATCATTATCTGTGGCATCATTGTCCCTACCTTGTTTGGACACTGTGGCACAATCATCACATAAATTTAAATGGGGAGAAACCTTGGTTTTCATACATATAGAACATCGCTTATCTGATGGTTCAGACATGTTAAACAGGCTTAAACTTGTCAACAAAGCACAAAAAACGTTTTAAAATAAAACCGTTACTGTCACTTTAAATTTTAAACTGAACACACTTTATTACTGAATATGTGAAAAAGTATGAAGGAATTGTTCAAAATTCACCAAAATTTCACCACAGTATCTTAAAGCCTTAAAAGTATTGCACACCAAATTTGAAAGCTTTAACCCTTAAAATAACGGAACCGGAGCCGTTTTTACATTTAACCCCTATACAGTCCCAGGTATCTGCTTTGCTGAGACCCAACCAAGCCCAGAGGGGAATACGATACCAAATGATGTATAGGAAAAGCATCGGGGGGCACCGGAACCTCTAGGAACTTGTCCATCTTACATAATTTCTCTGGAATGACCAAATTGTCACAATCATCCAGAGTAGATAATACCTCCTTAAGCAGTGCGCGGAGATGTTCTAATTTAAATTTAAAAGTTACAACATCAGGTTCAGCTTGTTGAGAAATTTTTCCTGAATCTGAAATTTCTCCCTCAGACAAAACCTCCCTCCTGGCCCCTTCAGATTGGTGTGAAGGTATGTCAGAACAGTTATCATCAGCGTCCTCTTGCTCTTCAGTGTTTAAAACAGAGCAATCGCGCTTTCTCTGATAAGTAGGCATTTTGGATAAAATGTTTGCAATAGAATTATCCATTACAGCCGTTAATTGTTGCATGGTAATAAGTATTGGCGCACTAGATGTACTAGGGGCCTCTTGTGTGGGCAAAACTGGTGTAGACACAGAAGGGGATGATGCAGTATCATGCTTACTCCCCTCATTTGAGGAATCATCTTGGGCAATATCATTATCTGTGGCATCATTGTCCCTACCTTGTTTGGACACTGTGGCACAATCATCACATAAATTTAAATGGGGAGAAACCTTGGTTTTCATACATATAGAACATCGCTTATCTGATGGTTCAGACATGTTAAACAGGCTTAAACTTGTCAACAAAGCACAAAAAACGTTTTAAAATAAAACCGTTACTGTCACTTTAAATTTTAAACTGAACACACTTTATTACTGAATATGTGAAAAAGTATGAAGGAATTGTTCAAAATTCACCAAAATTTCACCACAGTATCTTAAAGCCTTAAAAGTATTGCACACCAAATTTGAAAGCTTTAACCCTTAAAATAACGGAACCGGAGCCGTTTTTACATTTAACCCCTATACAGTCCCAGGTATCTGCTTTGCTGAGACCCAACCAAGCCCAGAGGGGAATACGATACCAAATGATGCCTTCTATAAGCTTTTTCAGTGGTTCTTAGCTCCTCACACATGCATCTACATGCCTTGCTCTCCAAAAACAACTGCGCATTAGTGGCGCGAAAATGAGGCTCTGCCTATGACTAGAAAAGGCCCCCATCTGAAAAAGGTGTCCAATACAGTGCCTGCCGTTTTTTAAAACAATCCCCAAGATTATAATAACTATTAAGAGTTATAATCTGCAAAATATGCTTAGCAAAGTAATCGTTTTAGCCCAGAAAAATGTCTACCAGTTTTTTAAGCCCTTATGAAGCCCTTTATTCTTTTACTTAATCTAAGAAAATGGCTTACCGGTCCCCATAGGGGAAATGACAGCCTTCCAGCATTACATAGTCTTGTTAGAAATGTGGCCAGTCATACCTCAAGCAGAAAAGTCTGCCAACTGTTTCCCCCAACTGAAGTTACTTCATCTCAACAGTCCTGTGTGGAAACAGCAATCGATTTTAGTAACGTTTGCTAAAATCATCTTCCTCTTACAAACAGAAATCTTCATCTCTTTTCTGTTTCAGAGTAAATAGTACATACCAGCACTATTTTAAAATAACAAACACTTGATTGAAGGATAAAAACTACATTTAAACACCAAAAAACTCTTAACCATCTCCGTGGAGATGTTGCCTGTGCAACGGCAAAGAGAATGACTGGGGTAGGCGGAGCCTAGGAGGGATCATGTGACCAGCTTTGCTGGGCTCTTTGCCATTTCCTGTTGGGGAAGAGAATATCCCACAAGTAAGGATGACGCCGTGGACCGGACACACCTATGTTGGAGAAAATAGCACATATAAGGAAGAAATACAATAAAAACTAGACAATGTATATAGTGCAAAAAATACTTTATATTATGTCAAAAACTACAATAGAAAATAATAAAAACATTCATACACACATTTCAATGGGGTCCCCCAAATTGCAAACACAGCAAAGATGATAAAAGTGGTGCACCACATAAAAAGTCCAGAAACTGCAGATCAAGGAAAGCAAAAGAGCAAAGCCAAGCAATAAAAAGTTAATGCATGAAAGTTGCGTATGCAAAAGCACAATAATCAATGCTTAACAGGTGTTCCCAAGTAGATGCAGTTTAAGGCTGTGATGAATAAAGCCCATTATTAACAGTTTCCAAACAAACACAATTGCTCTGTAGACAATACAAATGATGATAATGCACAATATATATCCAGTGCTTAGAAGGTTGCCCACAGTGGATGTGAACCACGGCTAGACACTTGCAGCTAAAACATAGGATAGTTCCATAAGCACAGTGTCACCGTTATTGCGGATTATTACATACCAGCCGCAACGAGCGGCATCTCTTTTCCAAACAGAGGTAATACTTATCCGCCCAACGGATTCAATAGCAGGTGCCGTTCCACTAGTCACGGTGGGTCCTCGTAGATGAAAGGGGGTTTTCCCAACAGTGAGATGCAATGTGAGGCAGCGACCGACCAACGCGTCCCTGTGCGCATTTCGCTCCGCTCTCGTGGTCGCTCGGAGCTTCTGTCTGGCGTCCCTTCAGTAAACAGCTCCTTTTATTGGTCAATGAGAACACCTGACTCAGGGGCCCGTCCGGTATTGCAAACATATGAACTTCTTATTGGTTAAGTTCAGGCAAGCTGTCAGTGATTCTTTGAAATGTGTGTATGAATGTTTTTTTATTATTTTCTATTGTATTTTTTGACATAATGTAAAGTATTTTTTGCACTATATACATTGTCTAGTTTTTATTGTATGTGCTATTTTTCCTAGACTTTAAAACTACACTTATGTGTGTAGACTTCTCTCTTTTTACTGTTTATGGTTAAATTGTTTTCTAGGCTGCACTATAATTTTATTCATATTTTTGAGGTGAGCATTACCAAAACGTTTTTTTGTTTTTGTTCTCCTATTTATATTCAGGTCATCTTCTCAGACCTGCAATTTCTTTGGCTGATGTTGCAGCTGCATCAACTTTCTGGTTGGAGAATTTAGCGCAACAAGAATTGGATTCTGACATATCTAGCATTATTCGCTTACTGCAATATGCTAATCATTTTATTTGTGATGCCATTTTTGATATTATTAAAATTGATGTTAGATCCATGTCTTTAGCTATATTGGCTAGAAGAGCTTTGTGGCTTAAATCTTGGAATGCTGATAAATCTGATAAATCTAGATTACTATCTCTTTCTTTCCAAGGATTCTATTATTTCAACTGTCACTGGGGGAAAGGGAGTTTTCCTGCCTTAGGATAAAAAAACCTAAGGGTAAATCTAAGGCTTCTAACCGTTTTCGTTCCTTTCGTCAAAATAAGGAACAAAAACTTAATCCTTCCCCCAAGGAATCTGTTTCCAATTGGAAGCCTTCCTCAAATCGGAATAAATCCAAGCCATTTAAGAAACCAAAGTCAGCCCCTAAGTCCGCATGAAGGTGCAGCCCTCATTCCAGCTCAGCTGGTAGGGGGCAGATTAAGGTTTTTCAAGGATATTTGGATAAATTCTGTCCAAAATCAATGGATTCAGAGCAGTGTCTCTCAAGGGTATCGAATAGGATTCAGAGTAAGACCTCCTGTGAGAAGATTTTTTCTCTCACGTATCCCAGCAAATCCAGTAAAAGCTCAGGCTTTCCTGAAGTGTGTTTCAGACCTGGAGTCTTCAGGGGTAATCATGCCAGTTCCTTTTCAGGAACAAGGTTTGGGGTTTTATTCAAATTTATTCATTGTCCCAAAGAAGGAAAATTTATTCAGGCCAGTTCTGGATCTGAAAATTTTGAATCATTATGTAAGAGTACCAACTTTCAAGATGGTTATTATAAGGACTATTCTGCCTTTTGTTCAGCCAGGACATTATATGTCCACAATAGACTTGCAGGATGCATACCTTCATATTCCGATTCATCCAGAACATTATCAGTTTCTGAGATTCTCTTTTCTAGACAAGCATTACCAATTTGTTGCTCTTCCATTTGGCCTAGCAACAGCTCCAAGAATCTTTTCAAATGTTCTAGGTGCCCTACTCTCTGAAATCAGAGAGCAGGGTATTGCAGTGTTTCCTTATTTGGACAATATCTTGGTACTAGCTCAGTCTTTACGTTCTGCAGAATCTCACACAAATCAACTAGTGTTGTTTCTTCGGAAACATGGTTGGAGGATCAATTTACCAAAAAGTTTCTTGATTCCTCAGACAAGGGTCACCCTTTTAGGCTTCCAGATAGATTCAGTGTCCATGACTCTGTTTCTAACAGACAAGAGATGTTTAAAATTGGTTGCAGCCTGCCGGGCACCTTCAATCTCAGTCATTCCCTTCAGTGGCTATGTGCATGGAAGTTTTAGGTCTCATGATTGCAGCATCAGACGCGATCCCCTTTGCTCGTTTTCACATGAGACCTCTACAGCTTTGTATGCTGAACCAATGGTGCAAGGGTTATACAAAGATATCACAATTAATATCCTTAAATCCCAATGTACGACACTCTCTGACGTGGTTGATAGATCACCATCGTTTAGTTCAAGGGGCTTCTTTTGTTCGGCCAACCTGGACTGTGATCACAACAGATGCGAGTCTTTCAGGTTGGGGAGCTGTTTGGGGATCTCTGACAGCACAAGGGGGTTGGAAATCTCAAGAGGCGAGATTACCAATAAATATTTTAGAACTCCGTGCAATTCTCAGAGCTCTTCAGTTTTGGCCTCTGTTAAAGAGAGAACCGTTCATTTTTTTTCAGACAGACAATATCAAAACAGTGGCATATGTCAATCATCAGGGTGGGACTCACAGTCCCCAAGCTATGAAAGAAGTATCTTGGATACTTGCTTGGGCGGAATCCAGCTCCTGTCTAATCTCTGCGGTGCATATCCCAGGTGTAGACAATTGGGAGGCGGATTATCTCAGCCGTCAGACTTTACATCCAGGGGAGTGGTCTCTCCATCCAGATGTATTTTCTCAGATTGTACAGATGTGGGGTCTTCCAGAGATAGATCTCATGGCCTCTCATCTAAACAAGAAACTTCCCAGATACCAGTCCAGGTCCAGGGATGTTCAGGCGGAAGCAGTGGATGCGCTGACACTTCCTTGATGTTATCATCCTGCTTACATTTTCCTGCCTCTAGTTCTCCTTCCAAGAGTGATCTCCAAAATCATCATGGAACAATCATTTGTGTTGCTGGTGGCTCCAGAATGGCCACACAGGTTTTGGTATGCAGATCTGGTTCGGATGTCCAGTTGCCAGCCCTGGCCACTTCCGTTAAGGCCAGATCTACTGTCTCAAGGTTCGTTTTTCCATCAGGATCTCAAATCATTAAATTTGAAGATATGGAAATTAAACGCTTAGTACTAAGTCATAGAGGTTTCTCTGACTCAGTGATTAATACTATGTTACAAGCTCGTAAATCTGTCTCTAGAAATATTTATTATAGAGTTTGGAAGACTTACATTTCATGGTGTTCTTCTCATAAATTCTCTTGGCATTCTTTTAGAATTCCTAGAATTTTACAGTTTCTTCAGAATGGTTTGGATAAGGGTTTGTCTGCAAGTTCCTTGAAGGGACAAATCTCTGCTCTTTCTGTTTTATTTCACAGAAAGATTGCTATACTTCCTGATATTCACTGTTTTGTACAGGCTTTAGTTCGTATTAAGCCTGTCATTAAATCAATTTCTCCTCCTTGGAGTCTTAATTTGGTTCTGAAGGCTTTACAGGCTCCTCCATTTGAGCCTATGCATTCTTTGGACATTAAACTACTTTCTTGGAAAGTGTTGTTCCTTTTGGCTATCTCTTCTGCTAGAAGAGTTTCTGAGCTATCTGCTCTTTCTTGTGAGTCTCCTTTTCTGATTTTTCATCAGGATAAGGCAGTTTTGCGGACTTCTTTTCAATTTTTACCTAAGGTTGTGAATTCTAACAACCTTAATAGAGAAATTGTTGTCCTAAAAATTCTTTGGAAAGATCCTTACATTCTTAGGATGTGGTAAGAGCTTTGAAATATTATGTGGAAGCTACTAAAGATTTCAGGAAGTCTTCCAGTCTATTTGTTTTATTTTCTTGTCCTATGAAAGGTCAGAAGGCTTCTGCTATTTCCTTGGCTTTTTGGTTGAAACTTTTGATTCATCAAGCTTATTTGGAGTCGGGTCAGGTCCCGCCTCAGAGAATTACAGCTCATTCTACTAGATCAGTCTCCACTTCGTGGGACTTTAAGAATGAAGCTTCAGTTGATCAGATTTGCAAAGCGGCAACTTGGTCCTCTTTGCATACATTTACTAAATTCTACCGTTTTGATGTATTAGCTTCTTCAGAAGCAGTTTTTGGTAGATAAGTTCTTTAGGCAGCGGTTTCAGTTTGATTCTTCTGCTTTTGATTTAAGTTTTTTTCTTTGGATCATTTGAGAACTTATTATTTTTTGGGTTGTGGATTAATTTTTTCAGCAGAAAATGGCTGTTTTTATTTTTATCCCTCCCTCTCTAGTGACTCTTGCGTGGAAGTTCCACATCTTGGATATTGCTATCCCATACGTCACTAGCTCATGGACTCTTGTCAATTACATGAAAGAAAACATAATTTATGTAAGAACTTACCTGATAAATTCATTTCTTTCATATTGGCAAGAGTCCATGAGGCCCACCCTTTTTATGGTGGTTATGATTTTTTGTATAAAGCACAATTATTTCCAAATTTCTTTTGTTGATGCTTTCTACTCCTTTCTTTATCACCCCACTGCTTGGCTATTCGTTAAACTGAATTGTGGGTGTGGTGAGGGGTGTATTTATAGGCATTTTGAGGTTTGGGAAACTTTGCCCCTCCTGGTAGGATTGTATATCCCATACGTCACTAGCTCATAGACTCTTGCCAATATGAAAGAAATGAATTTATCAGGTAAGTTCTTATATAAAATATGTTTTTTTCACAAGGTGCACCGTGCAGTCCAAGAAAAAGCACGCCAGTCCGTAAAGACTGCGCAACCTTCAAAAAAGGCCTATGTTCCGAAAAAGCCACAAGCCCAAGTATCACTACACATTAGCAGACCGAATCACATAACAAACATGATTTAAGTCCCCCCCTGTTCAATAACACCCCTCAGGTGATATTAACCCTTGATTCCATAAGATAAAAGGAGTTCCACTTGGACCCTGATTTCTTCTTCATATATTACATTTCCATATTGAAAATAAAATGAAATGGTCTTACCAGAATCTACACTGTGGAACGGGTAGCGTCGCTTCTTACATGGACTTGAGTGAAGAAAGCAGGCAGTGAAACTCGTCAACGCTGATTGCTTATGGAGCTGTTAACATGAGTTGCGATGGTTTCACAGAAAGACTCTCCTTGCATCTCCAGACTCTAACATTCATCCATGCTCTCACTGAGAGGCAGACAGGCCTACTTAAATCTGCAGTCCCATTCTGAAGAGTACTACCCTCCATAAGAGACTACCAAAACTTTTGACACTTCTCTGCCAACCTCCTGCGACGAGAGGTCAAGAATGACTGTGGGATGAGGGAAGTGGGGGAGGTATTTAAGCCTTTGGCTGCGGTGTCTTTGCCTCCTCCTGGTGGCCAGGTTCTGTATTTCCCAAAAGTAATGAAAGCAGCTGTGGACCCTCCCCGTTTATGAAGAAAACCAACACAATCATGTTTGCGCGCGAGTAGGGTGTTAGTTTTTGTTTTCCACTTGCACACTTACTTGAAACCCATGGGTTACACATGAGAAACAACATGTGTGCACACCTGTGAGCCTCAGACACAACATGCAAGCACATTCGTTTGTAGCCTGTGTGCTTCAGAAAAAAAAATGTCTCACCTTTAACCTACATCAGTCAGAGACAACATACGTGCACACTCACCTGTAACCTGCATCCCTGAAACACAACATGTGCACACTCACCTGTAACCCGCGTCCCTCAAACACCAGACGTGCACACTCACCTGTAACCCGCATCCCTCAAACACATGTGCAGACTCACCTGTAACCAGCAATCCCTCAAACATCACACGTGCACACTCACCTGTAACCTGCATCCCTCAGACACACCATACGTGCACACTCACCTGTAACCCGCATCCCTCAAACACCACAAGTGGCCAATCACCAGCAACCCGCGTCCCTCAAACACCACACGTGCACACTCAACTGTAACCTGCATCCCTCAGACACACCATACGTGCACACTCACCTGTAACCCGCATCCCTCAAACACAGCTTGTGCACACTCACCTGTAACCTGCGTTCCTCAAACACCACACGTGCACACTCACCTGTAACCCGAGTCCCTCAAACACACCACACGTGCACACTCACCTGAAAAGCCGCGTAACTCAAACACCACACATGCACACTCACCTGTAACCTTTATCCCTCA